>NC_056750.1:516399514-516699514 GCF_019279795.1 Protopterus annectens
GAGTCGCTTATTGCAGTGTTAGTCCTCATTGTATTCATCTCCATCTCCCACCTCTAAAATCTGGTTGAAGTCCAAGGCACTCCCGATTCTTCTTGTCAACTCCTGTGCTGCTTTTTATTTTCTGTCTGAAGCATTTTTCTTTGGAACATTGGAAAAAAGGTTTCACTAGCAAAGTAACTCTGTGATCTTTGTCAGAAGAATGAGAAGCAGAGTCCCTTTCTATTTGCTTCCTCACTTTTTGTTGCAGAACAGAGTAAAGAGGAAATAATTTTTGATGGGATAAACTATCCTTGATCTGTCAGGAAAAACATTTTGAGGACAGCTAGATTTGTTTTTGTGTCTTTCGGCTTTTCCCGGTTAGGGTTCGCCACAGCGGAACTCCGGTCCGCTAATGATTGGCGGTAGATTTTTACGTACTGGCTTGCCGGTCCGCTAATGATTGGCAGTAGATTTTTACGTACTGGCTTGCCGGGCCTAATGCACAACCTTCAATGAAGGAACGCCCATTCACGCATGTTGCCACACAGAAGACGCTCTAACTGAGAATCGAACGGGCAACGTCTGAGGCGACAACGCTACCGCAGCACCACCACACAGCAGCTAAAATCTTGAATACCTCTCAACATTCCCTGACTGCTGGGATAAATTTGCTTCTTTTCTGCCTCGTGTGCATTGAATAATCTTTTTCCACAAACACTGTCAACAGTTTTAAATGCTTTGCCCTTCTGCTGCAGTTTTGTCAAGATCAGCTCTTCTTGCTGATATGATTGGATTTATACTAGTATAAGTCTTTTTACACCTTTATTAAATCATCACTAAAGACTTAGACAAACGTGCATTAACAAAACAGAGAACCATTTTAATATTTTTCCATTTAAGTACAATAAATGTGTATTTTCTAGGAGAACCCTATTCCAGTTTTCTAATATTCAGTACCTCAAATTTACTAATACAGGATTTGACTGTTTTCTCATGGCCAGGTTTGGAGCATACACGTGCCCTTTCCATTAGCAAATTCTGCTGTGGGAGTCCAGTTCATATTTATGCTTTCAGAAAAATAATAGTCTGTTTCTTCAAGTTTCTGTGGTATAGCAGAAAATCTCAGGTTTTCTATGTATGCTTTGGCCTCTAAAGCTACCATTTTTGAAACTGTTCTTCTTGAGCAGTCTTACTCAGTCTACCTCTTCTTCATTTTGATCGCTTATTTTTGCAGTTTTATTAATTCTTCTGAATATCTAACTAGTCTCCCATTTTTTTTCCAGTATTTCATTAATCGGCTCTAAGCTCATTTGACCCCCCCCCCCCTAAATTTTGGAAGCAAGGCAGTAAAATTTAAATGTTAATCCATGTGTCGTTCAGTGGGTGAAACATTTAAAAAAATTTGACGAGAGGAAAGGGGGGTTTACAACTCTATTTAGGATTACTACTGCTCAAACTTGGAAATTGGCTGTGGATAACCAGATATACTGATAACTGCAGAATGGATAGCAGTTGCATCAGTAAACCCGTAAGAAATCTACCTGGTGTAAAATAAGATCTCATTTTTTAATGTCAAACATACTATTATGAGACTTGCTAAAATGCCAGTTAACGGTTAAGATTATGGAAAAAAATTAAAGGATCAAAGGATAGCAATTTAATCTTTGATCATTTTATACAGAGGTATTTAATAAAGCATTTTCTGTACCCATTCCGGTTCTGAATTGTATGTTTAGTCACTCCATTGTCATCACACCACATTATACTTCACCAGTGGCTGTACGGCTTTCAAACATGTCAACTGAAGCAACTAGAAAAGGTATAATCTCCATACTAGAAAAATTGTAGGGTTGGAAAACTTAAATAATTTTTTTGGAAAATTTTGAGGAGTGGTCATGGAATTATGCTCCTTAAATGTGAGATTGGCCTGATGTAAGGCAGTGTCTGATTTATTTTTATTTAAAAGTGTATGCCAGGAACTATAGATATGTTCATACATGAACATGATGTTATAGCATTTGAGATTTTTTGAAGGTCAGCAAGTTACAAGATTGACATTTGATCTATGAACCTATCAGCTGTTGACTATTTTGTCCATTTTTGATCTTCAAGTGAAGGATGGAAATTCTTCAATATTATGTAGTCCTATCTCGCCTACATTCTTACCCGTGGGTTCAGAGTCGAATATCGGCACCGACTCTGCCAAACTTTTCTAGCTCAAAGACTTCTATTGGCTGGGCTAAGCAGGTATCCCATGGTGCACTGCTCCAGATCACCAGATCTAGTTTGCCGCTCGTGTAGCTCGGACGTGGTCTTGCTCTTGACTGTGGCTAAGTACCTTTTTTTTCTTGTCTTTAGAAAAAATTATTGTTCTAAACAAAAAGCTATTTTCATAGCTGTTGTCCTTAGTGGTGTTTAGCATTTTGGTAGTGTGCTTGTTTTGTGGTATCCCGATAACTGTTTCCTTGGGCTAGGCCCGTTTCAGTTAGAGGACCTAGTCCTTTCGTCATCCTGTTTGTCAAACCGTTTAAATTAGAGGTTTGATTTTCGGTTCTCCTACCCTTGTAGTCATAAACCGTTTTACTTAGAGGTTTTTGGACATAGTTGATCTGTGTGTGTACTGTTTCAGCTTTGACTGATTCCCGTGTTTTTGTGGTGTTGAGTATGTGAGTTTTCCTGTCAGATTTTCTCTTGTCGTGTTTTGGGTGTTTCTGGTGAATGTCTAAAGATTCCAAAGAGCACAAACCATCCAGTTTAAAAAAGTGCTCTAAATGTGGGTACAAAATGTCTATCACCGATGAACATTCTGTTTGTCTGTTGCCTGGGAGCCATTCGTCTGCAGGAGTCCCACAGCTTTTGCCATGCGTTCAGTCCCAGAGTGCTCCAAGAGAGAGAGAATAAGCTGATCCTAAAGGGACTCTTGAAACCCTCTTTCGAAGAGGTCTTAGATTCTTCTCCCAGTGCTAAGTCTAAATCATCCAAGTCAAAAAAGAGATCTCTGGCTCCATCAGCTTCATCGGAACCTCCGGAGAAAGTCACAAAAATTGCATCGACCTCCTCTGCTCCACTGTCCTCTGGGCTGCAGGAAGTGTCGGTGTTGATGGAACCGGCGTCGGTTCCTGTTATATTGGAACCTTTTCGGAGCCAATTGCCCAGTCTCAGACCAGTCTCTCCTGAGAGGAGATCTCGATCTCCCTCCCTGTCCTCCAAATCCTCCAGGACCCTTTCGGATGTGGATGTTGATAGGGTGTTCCAGAGGCTCCTCCAGTCACCGGTTTTGGCAAAGTTTTCGGCTCCGGCCCAGTCTGCTCCGGAGCCCATCCCGACCCCTGCTTTGATCATTCCTCCTCCGAGCGCATCTCTGTCTTCGGAGACGTAGTGTTCCACGCCATGTGATGTTGCTAGTCTGGTTCCGATGGCCCCTCCGGCTCCATCGGTACCGACATTGGCTCAGTCCTCAGGGTTCGGGACCCGGGATTCTTCAGTCGGGCCCAAGGGGGACATCTTTGGACATATTTCGGTTCAGAATCTCCCTCTCAGTGCCTCTGCTCGGGGAATTCCGACTCCCGTTGTGGTCTCGGAGGCTGGCCGGTCCTCTGACTCGGGGGAGGGACCAGCCTTAGAGGCCATGCGGACTGCACTGGCCAGATCGTCTGCTACTTCAGGCAGATCGGTCACTTTGTCCCCCACCACTCCGGTGAGAGCATCTGATCACCACCTATCCATTGACAGCAGAGCAGCAAGGTCTAGGGATACCCCCACGAGTGGTCCCCAACTTTCTGAGGGCCCTTTAAAGTTCGTGCCTGAGGAGCCCCCTAGAAAGAAAACGTGCAAGAAAAAGCACATAGACTCCCAGGATGAGTCCCTCACCTCTGGTAATTACCTCAAATCGAAGGGGTCCCCCAAGTCATCCCCTGATGTTTCCTTCTCCAACATCCTGGAGATACTGAAGCAAAGAGGTGACTGGCTGTCCAAAGCCCCTTCCGAGGTGGAGTCAGTCTTTCTTAAGGCCTTTGGTGCTCAGCTGTCCGCCTCCTGGGTGTCCCCACCCTTCGAGCTTCTTGATTTAATTTGTCGAAGGGTGTGGGAAAACCCTGATTCTGTGGCGCCCATACCCAGGTGCCCCAACAAGTTTCTTTCTGCTCCCCAGGGTAAGGAGTTCTTGTCCAAAGGGGTCCCTGTAGATGCCGTGGTGGCGGCCACTCAGAAGGAAGCAGAGACCTCTTCCTCCGTCCATCCTCCTAACAAGGAGTCTAGGACCATGGACCGGTACGGGAAGCATACCCTCTCGTCAGCAACCTTTACCTTACGGTCACTGAACTATCTGTCTCATCTCACTCTACTCCAGAGAGATCTCCTCAAGGAGTTGGGAGATGCTCTTGCGGGTAACGTCCCTGAGGTGGTGGCCCAGATGGTTAACACCCAGGTGTCTACCCTCAATTCCATTGTCAACTCCTCCTTGCGGCTCATTTCGTAGGCAGCCGAGGGAGCGAGTAGGGCAGCAAGCTCAGGAGTCTCCCTTAGAAGGCAAGCCTTGGCTGTGCCTGTGTCACTTTGCGGAGGCCTTAAAGTCTTCCTTCACTGACGCCCCCTTTGATGGTTCTTCTTTGTTCGGAACCAAAGTGAAAGACACCCTCACCAGGTGCGAGCAAGAGGGAAAGACCCCGTCTGCCATAGGGGTCCATTTTTCCCTTCCTTCTAGGCCTTACCCCAAGGCCCAATGGGGTGGGAAGATGTGGTTCAAGAAATCAGAGTTTTTTTCCTGCCGCACAAGGTGAGTCCCCTTCCAGAGGCGGGGGGGGGGGGTATTCAGGGAGACGCCGCTCTAGAGGCAGAGGGGGCCTCCACAATTCGGGAGACCGCGATTCCTTTCGCAGCTCCCCCTACTCTCGTTCCTGAGGGAGTGCCCGGCTGTGCTTATCCGGAGCCAGTCGGGGGTCGAATTTCATTATATCCGGAAGCATGGAAAACCATCACCCAGGACCGATGGGTATTACGAATAATTTCCGGAGGTTACCGCATTCCATTTACATCTGACCCCCCCCCCCCCATCAATCGGACATATCCCAGACATTCCACCCAGTCAAAGGGATCAAGCAGCCTTGGAGGTTTCAAAGCTGCTAGGAAAAAGAGCCATCCAGAGTGTCCCCTCAGACCAAATCGGATTTGGGACTTACTCAAGATTCTTTTTGGTGCCAAAAAGAACAGGGGACCCGAGACCCATATTAGCTCTCAGCCAAGTAAACAACTATGTACACAAGTCTAAGTTCCATATGGTCACACTACAATCTTCTCCCATTGTTGGGAGAGGAGGTATGGATGTGCTCCATCGACCTCAAGTATGCTTGCTACCATGTAAAAATGGACAGGGCATCCAGGAGTCACCTACACTTCCGGCTGGGAGCCAGTCCTTTCCAGTTTCGAGCACTGCCCTTGGGGCTCACCACAGCCCTCCGGGTGTTCACCAAGTGCATGGCAGTGGTGACTGCTCACTTGAGATGTCGGGGATTCCAAGTGTTTCTGTATCTGGACGACTGGCTCCTTACCTCCCCCACCAGGCATCAACTAGTCCAAACCAGGGATGCTACCATCACTCTGTCAACAGTTGGGCATAACACTAAATTGGGAAAAATATGCTTTGTTGCCCTCGCAGCGTGTCACCTTTATAGGCGCAGAATTGGACACCATTCAAATGTTAGCATTTTTACCGCAGGAGAGGATCAGAATCTTACAACAACAAATACACATCCTGATGCCCCTGAGGAAAGCGAAGGCAAGATGGGTTCTCCAACTCCTGGAGACCATGGCAGCAACTATTATGTTGGTCCCTCTAGCGAGATTGCACATGAGACTTCTCCAATGGCTTCTCTTTGTTCAATGGTCTCTCCAAAAATTTACACTTTCTCACCCCATTTTGCTCGCGGACAGATGCAAACAGGACCTCAGTTGGTGGCTTTGCACCAACAATTTGGACGGGGGAAGACCCTTCGTTCCACCCATCCCGGTTGCCACAGTGACCACGGATGCCTCCCAGATGGGGGGGGGGCATTATCTTGGCAGGACAGTCCAAGGCACGTGGCAAGATCACGAGATACATTTGCATATCAACGTCCTAGAGATGAGAGCAGTGCTACTTGCGTTGCAGGCACTTCAGAGCTTTCTACCTCTAGGGACGATTGCAGTACACTCAGACCACATGTCAGTAGTGTGGTATCTAAACAAGCAAGGGGGAACCAGGTCTTACCCCCTGTGCAGAGAGGCCATGTGAGGGTGGCAGTGGGCAGTAACTTCCCAATGTTTTCTGGTGGCAATGCACATTCCGGGCAAGTCCAACGTGATTGCGGACAGGCTAAGCAGAGCTATTCTGATGCCTTATGTGTGGTCCCTGAATTGTCTAATTGCAGAACGAATCTTCAGCAGATGGGGTCATCCTTGCTGTGACCTTTTTGCCAGCCCCCTCAATGCCAAATGCAGCAACTACTTCACGCTGATGCCCCCACAGGGGGAAGTCACCCAGGGACGCTCTGGTTCAAGATTGGCCCTCCGGTCTACTTTATGCTTTCCCTTGCTCTCATAGGTGATTCAGAAAGCGCAATCCTTGGGAAGCAGAATGATTCGGATTGCTCCACACTGGCCTCGTCAAGTCTGGATCCCTTTTCTTCAACCATACATTGTGGACAATCTTGGATTCTGGACCCCCAACCAGATTTACTGACACACAAGTCGGGACAGTTCCACCCCTCTCTGATGACCCTCCGGTTGAAGGCCTGGCTACTCCACTTCCGTCGTTAGTTAGGCTTCATAAATTTTCACCGGATGTGGTTCACATTTTATCTTCCTCTCATAAGCCATCTACTACGGAGATTTATTCCAGGAAATGGGAAGAGGTTTTCTATTTGGGCGCATACCCAAGGAACTGATCCTTACACGGCTCCAATTGCTTCAGTCTTGGAGTTTTTGTCTATGCTTTTCCATCAGGGTTTCACATCAGCTACCATCAAAGTTCAATTGGCTGCGATCTCTAATTTTCATGTGGCTAGTGAGCCTAGTCTCATGGCTCATAGACTTTGCAAGGCGTTCTTGAAGGGTACTCTGTTACTCCGTCCCCCAGTCTCTGAACCTATCATGCCCTGGGATCTCAATTTTGTTCTACAAGCCCTTACTTCACCACCTTTCGAGCCTGTAGCTACCTGTGAATTGAAATTCTTGACTTGGGAAAACCGCTTTCTTAACAGCAATCACTTCAGCAAGGCGAGTTTCAGAAATTCAATCGCTCTCTATCAAACCTCCATACTTAATCTTCCATAAGGACAGGGTTTCTCTTAGACCAAACTCTTCCTTTCTTCTTAAAGTGTCTTCCATGTCTAATCTTAAACAATCCATTGAGTTGCCTGTATTCATTCCCCAATTTTCAAACAAGGCAGAATTTAAAATTCATCAATTGAATGTACACAGACAGTTGTTTCTATCTGCACTGAACAAAAGATATCCTGACGTCAGATCAACTGTTTGTCTCCTTTTCAGAAAACAAAATTGGGTCCCCGGTCTCCAAGGTCACCATATCCAGATGGATATCTTGTTGCATCTCTTTCGCCTACCAAGCGAGAGGAAAAGATCTGCCATTTCCGGTCAAGGCTCACTCTACTCCGGCTGTAGATGTAGAAACAGCCCATCAGGCCAGATTGTCAATGGATGATATATATGCTGCAGCTACTTGGGGTTCTCCTCACACATTTGTTTCTCATTACAAATTGGACGTGGTTTCTAGGGGCAAGTTGTCCTTTGGCTCCACTGTACTCCTGAGTCACTGTACTCAGGAGTATTTTCCTATGAGCCACCCAGGATGTAGGTGCTAGGGACGCTGTCCCACGGGTAAGAATGTAGGTGAGAGAGGACTACATAACATCAGGAAGTTATGTACTCACCATAACGTTCGATGTATGTAGTCCATCTCACCTCACATTCTTACTTACCTGCCCACCTTCCCCCTCCCTGGGGGATCTGGAGGTTAGGTTGTTATTTACAGAGTTCCCTTTACTTTAGCTTATTCTTTTATCTGGATGTTGTGTATGCATGGGGTATGAATGAGTATTGCAGCAAACTAGATCTGGGGATATGGAGCAGTGCACCATGGGATACCTGCTTAGCCCAGCCAATAGAAGACTTTGAGCTAGAAAAGTCTGGTAGAGTCTGAGCCGATATTCGGCTCCGAACCCACGGGTAAGAACGTGAGGCGAGATGGGCTACATACATCGAACGTTATGGTGAGTACATAACTTCCTGTTTTACCTCCCTTTTATGGATTTAAATTTTTTAAGCACACCTATATGTGTCTGAGAAACATTCTCGTTCTGAGATTGCATTGATGTGTGTCAAGCACAGGCCCACCTTCGGTTTTATTTTACAGGTCTGACATTAGAGCAGCTTGCAAGGGAGGGCTAGGAGTGAGCAGTTTGACTTGCCCTATCGTGGGGGTGGTTGTTTTGTAGCACTGTTGAACAGGAATTTCATGGTGGGGTCCAGTGCTATGCTTCATAGGGACTAGGGCATGAACCCAGCAAAGAGCTTGTAGTCCAGCCAGGCACAGAGTTTGGGAAGGTGTATATTTAGAGGCAACTCTGTAGGCAGGCTGACTGTCGAGAGGAGTATTGTCATGATCATCCCAAAAAGTCCTATCTTGAAAGGGGTATTTGCATAGGTAATTTTGTTATGCTGATGGTCATCGATGTGACATACTATTTCCATACGCAAAAATAGTAAAAGGGATTATTTGTGTGTGTGAGAAGTAAGGTACATACTAATGTAGGTGAAACTTGCTGGGTGTAAAACTTGGAAAATGCTTGTTTAAAGGAAGAACAAGTGTGTTAAGTGACTTAAGGTAATGTGGTAGCAAAGGCAAGGTTGAGTCCTCTGGATCTGCCAGAATTTCAGTCTGGAGATGTACTGTATTACAGGAAATTAAAAAGAAAGCCCTTACACCTCTCTGAGAAAGTACTTAAAGTCTTACTGGTAGTTTTATTTGCTTGTTTTATGTTTGTCAGGCTTGTACAAGTTTTCATTACATTCTGTATGTCATCCCTCCCTTTTTCTATATATATATGTGTGTGTGTGTGTGTATATATACGTATGTGTGTGTGGGTGTAATGTGTATAATGTATATGTGTATTATTATATATATATATATTTATATATTTATATATATATATATATATATATATATATATATATATATATATATACACGTAGCTCTTGATGTTCTGACTAGAAGGTAGTAATAATGGGATACTAATGTTAATGAATGCTGGAATTGTGTGTTGCAACCAAAATTTGCTGTAGGTGGTAATGCACCCATGTTTGATAGTAATGTCGTTTTTGTATACAGTAGTGGCATTTCTCATTTCTTCTTGGCTAGTTGTTGCTAGCGGTATCTTGTTAGACTGCTGAGACTACAAACTAGATGTAAACATGCTTTTAACAACATGCAGTGTGTTTATATTTTTTGTTGTTTTTTTATGCATTTTGTCATTTTTCTTTATGCAGGTGTTTGACTCATCATGTTTTCATCCTTTCGTAAAATCAAAGTTCAGGTACTACTGTGTGAAATGGTTAATATGTCCTCTCCACATTCTAGCCTGTACTTCCGCAGGTTTAGTAATATTCTAATTTTGGTAATATTCTAATTTATGCTACCAGAGTCAGTTTTCATCAGCATAACTTTAATTTTCATATTGTATATTTTTAATTGCTGAAGGTATATTTTTAGCTTTCCTGTCCTTTAATGTTTTCTTTCTTTTTGTTCTCTGGCTGGCTGACATCACTATAATATTTTTTCCCCAGTGGTGGTGATGGTGCTTGTGTGTGATGTAATCCAAAATCAAACTGAGCTCCCTCTTTCAGAGGATGAAAGCCTTGAAGGCCGCTGGGTCTAGCCTGCCATTAGTATGAAGGATCAGGAGGCCAGGTGATGCTCCACTGCAAGTGAGATGCTTTCTGCTGGCAGACCTTCAGTTCAGGCATGGTTTAATGTTTCTGTCATGCTCCTGAGTTCTGCTTCAAGTGTATTGGTGTTTTCTCCCTAGCCTTCAGTACAGACTTATTGGAGTTGTGTTTTTTTTTTTTCCCCAAGATAAGCTGATCCTTCCCTTGTCTCACATGAATGTGCCTGCTGTGGTCTGAGATTTTTTTCTAAAAAGAGTCTACACACACGTGCACATATGTATTTATATATGCACGTGCATGTGTGTATCTGTGTATAATGTATATATTCTAGGATGTGGCATTTTGTCATCTTGCCATAGATTGAGTTGGTCTACTTTGTTGTATTTTCTTTCTGACTAGTACCAATTATTCTGGCTTATGATAGCTGGGTAAAATGTGTGGCTGTATTTGAGGAGCAACAGTAACCTGCAGCTAATGTGTGCAAAATGTTGCTTTGTGCAGTAAAGAGTAGAAAATTAAAATAGCACTAAGTCCATAATTGTGCAAAATGTTTTGAGATTTAAAGTTTGCTGATGTAAACTCAATATTATGGAGCAAATTAGAACAATTGGCACTTTATTCCAATTTTCCTGTTTGGTTTTTGCTTGCCAAGTCCAATATTTTCACTGAGGAGTATGTTACTCACATCCTGCATGAGAACTTTCCAGTTTGATTGTAACTTTTAGCTTGGTCTGAGAGTGAATCCAATTCCCATGTGCATTTTGGAGCACAGGCAGTGTCACTTTTTTGTTTGGTGCAATTGCATGTTGTGCTGTTTTTTTACTGAATGCCTTGCTGAGTTGCTTGATTAAGCAAACACACACACTGATATTTCTGATTTTTAGGAAGTTCTTGCCATGTAGTTTTGTAAAACTTGAATGACAGATGCATCACTCTTTTTGAGGGTGGATCGGTCACCTTGTCTACCAGCCACATTCTTTACCCTGCCAGATTAACTCCCTAGGGCTGGAAGGCCACTGCCAAAACTGAATGATGTCCAGGCAGCCGTTTGACTTCCAAGATAGCTACACATTGACTGACAGCTTAATTCTAGCTCTCCCAGTGTGAAAACAGAAACTCATAAGAGAGAGCCCATGAAGTTGTGTTTCTGGGTAAATTTCAGTGACTGGTCAGTAAGTGGATTGCATGGGTGCCAGGAAAAAAGAAATACAGAGGACTTGAAAGAAAATCTGCTACAAAAGGGTGGGGTGGGGGGAACACCGGCTGGGAAGAGTTCTGCAGCAATAAGCAAAAAGCAGTGCAAGGTCCAGACATGACTTCAAGTAACCTAGAGGAAAATGTAAGACCACTGCACTTGAACCTGATGAAACAAAACACTGATGGAGTATATCAACTGAAATAACAAGAGACTGGAAAAAATGGAAGAAGCTTTAAACAGGTATTCAGATGAGGTGATAAAACTGCAAAAATCAGAGGTCGAAATGAAGAAAGGTTGGCCGATTTGAGATTGCTCAAGAGAGGTTTCAAAAAATAATGTCCAGGGAAGCACGGCTGTTCACATCTACTGGGAAGTTCCATTTTATTCCCTGCCCCTGTTATGACCCTTGGTGTTGCACTGGAAGTTTAGTTCATGTCTGCTTTTTGCTAGCACCTGGTATGGGAGCATTTTGTGCCTTTGTACTGGTCAGAAGTGGATACTGATAATTTTAGACCAGCTACACTGTCTTGCCACCATATTTAAAGTTCAAGTCTGTTCTTGCAGAACATGTTGGAGTTGATCAGTGTAGCTCCTGCACCCAGGAGCATGCTGGAGGTGCTTTCTCTATAAACAGAACACCTTCCCCTTGTCTTTTTCTTTCCTTGCTAAAGTCCTGGTGTAGTGGCTGTCGTCTTATGTTTAGCCTTAGGATTATTTTTCAAAGATAAATTTGTCTTTCCTTGTTCATTGGCCACCTTTTTGCATGTGGTAGTTTTTTTTCTTGTCTTGTTGCTTTAATGGAACTTGACTTTACTGTTTTTTCTTACTGCAAAACGTTCTAGGGTGCAAGTCTGTACATAAATACGGATTTGCTTTCCTTATCTTGCAAGGTTGTATTCATTGCCTCAAGTTTGCTTGATCTAATGGATCAGTAGTTTTTTGTGAATGTACAGGTAGTCTGCATCTAAGAACCGTATGTGCTGTGTGATTGGGGAGGGGAAGCCCTTTATTGGGGAAACATGGGGTTCATGCCTGGCTCAATGGAGAGAGTACTGACGTAGCCTGTTCAGTTTTTTGTCCTTCTGGTGCATGCCCTTTGGATCTCTTTCTACACTTGACAGACTTGTAGGTGTTTTTATCCACCATTCTTGCTTGGATGTGGGGCTAGTTTTTGTAGATTACTGGATCATGACACCTAGCAGTATTGTTTTGTGGATACTGGCTTCAAGGAGGTTTACTCTGATCTGCCAACCTATTTCAGTCACTACTGTGGGCAGTTTTTTACATTGTGGTGCTTGCATTCCTTAAAAATGAACAAGGGGGGAAAGAGGGGTTAAAGAAGAAAAAAACAAACCAGGAGCACCTGTTTACATCGGTATCCACATTACACTTAAAATTTTAAATTATAACATTCAGAGATAATCATGCACTATTAAAATAGTACCATTAAGAAAAAACTTGGTTAACTTTCTCTCTCCTCTTCCCCTCCGAGTATTTTCCCACCATTAATGACATGAAGTAGGGGTATATGCTTTAGAGTTCCTTACCAGTTTAGCAAAGTCAAATATTTCCAGATTTTCTTCTTCTTTCATGTTTCACAAATATAATTTGCGTTGTAATCCCACATTTGTCAATTTCCAAGTTACTGGTTTTATTCCTGTTTATCTCCAGCTTCCAAGTTACTGGTTTTATTCCTGTTTATCTCCAGCTTCCGAATCCTGTCTGCTTCATTTCCGTTGTGCTGTTGATTCTTCTGGTTGACTCTTGTGCTTTTTTTTCCTTCTCTCGAGCATTTTCCGTTTAAACATTGGAAAAGGTTTCAATGGCACAGTCTGTTTGTGGTCTTTATTAAAAGAAGAGCAAGAAGCAGAATTTCCTATTTCCGATCTCTCTCTTTGGGGTAACTTCTGTATTTCATCCTTCGCATGTACTTCAAAATATTTCTCTCTGGATTGACAGGCTCACTTTCTGATGAAGATGGCTGGGTACAGCAGTTTGTTTCACACCTATTTCTGTATATTCCCTAAATAATGGAATAAATTTACTCCTCTTCTGCCTGGTGTACAATGAGTAGTCATTCTTTGCAAACACTCTGCTGTTTTCCATTTTTAGTACTTAGTCCTTCTGGAACAGTTTTGTCAGAATCTACTCCTGCTGGTAAGAATGCATTTTCCCTATTAAAAGTCTATGTTGCTTTCTTATAGCCAGGTTTGGAGCATACATACAATATGCCATTTCAGTTAATGATTCCTGTTGTGAAGTACCAGTCCAGTTGCTTAT
The DNA here is from genome assembly GCF_019279795.1 of Protopterus annectens. Lineage (NCBI taxonomy): Eukaryota > Metazoa > Chordata > Ceratodontiformes > Protopteridae > Protopterus > Protopterus annectens. Next base: position 516,412,911 of record NC_056750.1, read on the forward strand.
TTGTGCTTTTATAAAATTAGTCTATTCTTTCTGGCATCTCTGGTACAGCATAAAATCACAGTATCTGATGTTCTCCATGTCACTGTTCATTCGCTACACATCCAGCCAGGGGTCCTTCCCCTACCCCCACACTTCAGTCTCCTTGTCCAGTCCAGGTGATTTTGGATCTTCAGGACTTGGGGTGCAGTGAGTAGTTGACTGGGACCCACCACTTTACCCTGTCAGAGTCCCTGACCAGCTCTGTTCTTCCCTCCGAGCAAACCTGGTCCCGGACCCCGGGCCCAAGCAGCCACTCGAGTCCTTGGGGGAGGGTTCTGGTCCAGTTTTTTTCGACTGGTCTCTGCCTATCGGTGATTTGGCTCTCAACAGTTAAGGGGCTGGTATTGGGGTGGTGGCATGCTCTGCTCCCTCTTCTCAGGTGGTGTTGCCCACTGGGGAGGGGGCATCTGCCAGCCCCTTGACCTTCTAGATAGTAAAGACCTACTCCACTGCTGGAGCTACCTCCCCTTCTTAACACCTTCATTTTTGAGAGCTGAGCCTTCTTATGCTGCTGGTCAGCCCTCCCAAGCCAGCCTTTGAGGGGGAGTTACTTCACTTGGGGTTCCTGAGTCCTCCCCTGAGCCCCCTTCAGAGGATGTGACCTGGAAGAGTATGTACAAGAGGAAGCACCTTGACTCTCCCATGGAGAGTCTCACCAAATATACAGAACTTGAAGGGGACGGGTCCCCTAGATCTCTGCCCGAAGATGTCTCCTTCGGAGACCTTCTAGAGATCCTCCCAAATTGAAGGGGCAGGTGGTCCTCCAAACTCCTGTCCTCAGAGAGGAGTCTGTGTTCCTGAAGGCATTCAGAATGGGACCTTCTACCACCTGGGTTTTCCCCCTGCTGAAGAACTGATTGACTTTATTGCCAGCAGGGCTTGGAAGGAATCTGATACTGTGGAACCAGTGCCCAAGTGAGTGTACAAATTCTAAGTCCTCCCATGGATAGGCAGTTTGTCTGAAAGGGTGCCAGTCGATGCTGTTGTGGTAGTGGTTGCCACTAGAGAGTTGGAGGAGCAGAGTACGTCTCCATCCCCCCAACTGAGAATCTCGGGCGATCAACAGACATGAAAGTGGGTTTTCGCCTCGGCTACATTTGGGTTGGGGGAGCTTAATTACCTGGCACATTTGACCTGCCTCTAAACTGACTTGGTTAAGGAACTCGCCACTTCCCTTTCTGAGTTGATGCCTGCAAAGGACTTGAGCAAAGGTGTCTCCCAGGCTGTCCACACGTGTATTTGTCGCCAGTTCCTTGATGTGGTTGATTTCAAATACTGGGGAAGGCACCTCTCAAGTGGCCGAGACAGGCATCTCCATTCTGTGTTTTGCCTGGCTGCACCTATGTAGCTTTGCAGAGCCCTTTAAAGTGTCCTTCACCAATGCCCCCTTTGGATCAACTCTTTCACCCATCTGTCAAGGACACTGATCCACAGTGAGCAAGAAGGGAAGACCTTGTTGGCTGAGAATCAAATTTTGTATCCCTCAGCAGTCCTTTTCTAAGACACAATGAGGGACTAAAATTGTGGTTACACAATTCAGTCTTCCTTTCAGGAGGCTTAGGATGAACCCTCTTCTAGAGGTTGGGGAGAGGGTTCAATGATGGACGTTGCCCCAGAGGCAGAGTGGGTCTGCAAAATTGGGGCTGTAGGGAACTCTTCTCTGAGAAACTCTTCCAGTGCTCCTGATGCATTTTGTGACTCTCCTGCCTGGAGGCAGTCGGGGGTCATTTTGTTTCTGCACCCTTCAGCTTGGGCAAACATCAGAAGAGATCAATGGGTGCTAAACATTGTTTCCAGGGGCTGTTTTATTCCCTTTTCCCACCCCCCCAGTCAAGAAAATTCTCCCTGATGCGCCACCCTGTCAGAGGGAGTTAACTCAGCAGGAAGTGCTCAAACTTCAAGAGAGCCATCCAAGAAGTCCCCCCAAGGACAACTAGGATCTGGAACTTGCTCATGCTCCTTTTTGGTGCCAAAGAGAATGGGGGGCCCTTCGACTTCTTGATAGAGCGAATCAACTCACTTGGGTCCAGAATCGGACAAAGTTCTTGATGGTCCCTGTCCAGTCCATCGTGCCCCTTTTGTACAAGGAAGAATGGATATCCTCTATCATATATAAGAATAGGTGGACATTCCTGGAGACATCTCCAATTTCGTGTAGGGGCCAGTTATTTCCAGTTCAGGACCCTGCCCTTTGGTTTCATCGCATGCATGGCAGTGGTGGCGGCTCACCTGAGACTGCAGGGATTCCAGGTGTTTCCTTGTTTCAATGATTGGCTCCTCACAGCTCCCATGAAGCATCAGTTGGTCATAGCCTCTCAGTACCTTTTTGCCTGTTCAACCAGCTAGGGATTACCATGAATTTAACCAAGTTGAACCCGATTCCAGCCTAGAACGTCGAAGTTTATCAGCATCTATCCAGACACTGTGTCGGAGATTCCAGCTTTGCCTGTCAGGTGTCTGCAACTAATCCATTTCCCAGTTCAGTACTTCGTACATCTGTCTCATCTTCTGGTCCGCTTCTTCAGGGCTTTGGGGTCCATGGTGGTGGCAGTCTATTTTGTGCCATTAGCCAGATTTTTCATGAGGGTTCTTCAGTGGACTCTGACAATCCAGTGCTAGTCTTCTCTGTCCTGCCCAATGACTGCTTCCATCTGTCTCACTCCGGTGTGCAGGTGTCATCTCCTTTAGTGGCTTCAGTCTCCCAATCTCCTCATGGGCAGACCTTCACTCATCCTCTCCTTGGTGCCACAGTGACCACGGATGCTTTCCTGCTGGGGTGGGGGTCATTACCTGGGAAAAACTGTCCAAGGTACATGGTCCCCTGCAGAGACCAAACTGCACGTCAGTGTACTGGATAATGATGGCAGTTCTTGTCACATTGCAAGCCTTTCAGGATTGCCTTTCTCTGGGTACCTTTACACTGCACACTGACTATGCCAGTTGTGTGGTATATCAAGAAAAAGGGAGCACACATGATTTGCTTTGTTGCGAAGCCTTGAGAGTGTAGGAATGGGATGTCCTCTGGGCACTTTCTCCTTGCAACTCGCATTCCAGGGAGACCAACGTGCTTGCAGAGCTGTCTTGAATCCTCACGAGTGGTCCCTGAATCCTTCAGTGACAAAAGAGATTTTCTTTCGCTGGGGTCAACCGAGTTGCAATCTGTTTGCTTCCCTGCTCAATCCCAGATGCAGCAAGTACTTCGCCCTGATCTCTCCCCCCCCCCCCCCCCCAGCCAGGGAGTCCCCCAGGGATGCTGTAGTTCAGGATTGGCCCCCAGGTCTCCTTTTATGCTTACCCTGTGAGACCTCTCATCCCCATGGTTCTTCAAAAAGTTCGACACCACAGGGCTCCCTTGATCCTCATTGCCCTTCTGGCCTTGGTAAGTGTGTGTTCCCCTTTTCAGGTCTCACCTGAAGTACCCCCTTAGGTACTGGATCCCCATTCTGGATCAGATTTCTCACCCCTCTCATCTTCCAATCCGAAACCTTCAGACTCTGACAAAGTGGTTTGTCCACTTCCCCTAATTCTTAACCAGCCTAGGCTTGCACCTCCCATAAGAGACATCATTCGGGCCTCTCAGAAACCTTTGCACCATAAAGGTCTAGTAAATAGGAAAAGATTTTCTGTTTGGGCCAATCAGCAAAATCTGGATTCCTTTTCAGCTCCCATTCCAGAAATCTTATTATTCTTATCAATTTTTTTTTTTTTTTTTTTTTTTTTTTTTTTTCAGGATGGAGCCAGTTTTTCCATTATTAACCTGCAGGTAGTGGCAGTCTCTAATTTTTTTGTGTTGGCAATGAACCTACCTTTTCTTTTAGTCTTTGTAAGGCCTTTTTGAAAGGTATTTTCCTGCTACGGCCTCCTGTCAATGATCCCTCTTCTCCTTGCTACTTTCCCTTGTGGTTCAGTCTCTTACCCGGGGTCCTTTCGAGCCTCCTGCAACATTAAGTATTTGTCTTGGAAGACTGCCTTCTTGATGATATTCCTTCTGCAAGACAAGTTTCTGAATTGCAGGCACTCTTGATCAAGCCTCTGTACATTATTTTTTCATGGAGACGGGGTGGCTCTCAGGACTTGTCCCTCCTTCATGCCCAAGGTAGCTACCGAAGCGAATTTGAATCAAACCATTTGCCAGTTTTCTTTCCCAACCATTCCAATAAAGGGGAGTAGTTGCCGCACACACTGGACGTGCATAGTTACATTTCTACTTGGACAGTACAGAGTTTTTTTTTTTGCAAATCTTAATTGTTTGTGGCTTTTTCTGTTAACAGACTGGGCAGTATCCAAGATTACGATATCTCATTGGATGTCCTTCTATTCTCATGTTGCAGTATTCATTACTGTAGGGAGGTGGCTGCCTGCAGCACCGTACATCCGGCCAGTATACCCTAGTCTTTGGAAAGGGGTTTGTGCAATGTTGCATGCATGTGGCATAAACTGTCTGCAAGTACCAGATTTGGAACTTTCCTGCCGCAGTGATCGTCGGATGTCTGCCAGCTAAAGGTGTTTTCACTTCTTCATTAACGTTCAACTGTCTGCCTACAGATAAGTTACCTTTTTCTTATAGGTTACTGTGGGGTTTAACTGTATTACAGCTTTTCACGACGTCTAGGAAGGGCAAGTGTGTGTGTGTGTGGAAGACAGATTCCACACAAGGACACTCACGACCATTGTGCCTTTTGTTTAGGTGAGGAGCACAATTACAAGGCCTGTGCCATCTGTCAATCGTTTGTCCCCAAGACCTTAAGTAATTTAGCTTCCTTAAAAATCTACCTAGAAAACCAAAGGCTCCGATGTCTGGCCTTTGGTATGGAGGGTGCTGCGGGTTTATCTGATGAGCCGCCAAAAAAAGAAGGCCAAGAGAACCAGGCCTGGAACTTCATCTGCACATCGGGAATCTGTCGAGTCTCTTGAGGTGGTTGAGAGCCCAGGGATTCCTTGGATTTGCTCTCCGAACCAGGAACCTTATTGGACGCTTGATCGGCGGAAATCCACAGTATGTCTGCTGAGGTTTGTGAGCCATCATGCCCTGATGACACGAGCGAACCACAGCTCCCGGATTCGGATAGGCCTACTGCTACTCTACCAGCTACCCTGATATCGGCCCTGTGACCTTTCTCAAAAGAAAGCGGAAACTTAAACATACTACAACCCCCCAGCACTTCTGAGTGGGAGGTCTTCTCACAAAACGTATTTAAGGCTTTTCGGGCCTTTCATCCCCAGTTGCGTCAACCTCCAGCTTCAGGCCAGTGTCTGGAAGGTTCTGAAGAGGACGCCTCCTCTTCCAATTCCCTATCCTACTCCTCTTAAATTGAATCCCCTAAGGATTTTGCCATCCAAGAGGAAGATTTGAGTCCAGACTCCCCTGGTGAATACTTCTGTTTTGGGGACACTGTTAATCTGATGAGGCAACACTACCAATGGGATGTTTCTGAAGTCTCTGATACTAAAAGAAGATATTTTGAACTTTTGCAAATGGAACAGCCATCTTCTTATGCTTTTTCCGTGCTCCCAGCCTTTCTGGATGCTTGAGTCCCAGCCCCCAGGATCCAAAAGATCTGACCTGTTTTATAAAGTCTCCCATCAGTTTCTGTTTTGTTCAGAAACCCACCAGTGGACCTTCCTGTTGTAGCAGTAACTGCAGACAGATCTTCTAGACAGTTACTATCTTTCACTCTTTTCCCCACTGATAAAGATAGCAGATTTATGGATAGATGGAAAGAAATGTACCCCACCTGCTAGCCATACTAGGGGAAGAAGACACACTCTAGACGCCCAGCAAACCCTACAACGTCTACCTCCACTCGTTCCTTTTGAAGACAGCCTGGTCAAGACAGAGCTCCCCCCTCTGTGACTCAGCTCAGCAGCCTCACCACACCCCTCATTCCTTGCGTCTCACTCTATCCCTCCCCTCCTGGCAAGAGATCACAGATCAGTGGGTGTTATCCATCATCCAAAATGGATATTGCATGGCTTGATGGGCTCTTCCACCTTTCCAAGGCATCCCACAACCACCAACTTCTCAACTACCACTTTTTTCCCTCCCATTATAACAACTTCTGGTACAAGGCACAATTCAGCCTGTCCCTCCAGAGCTCATAGGCAAGGGTTTCTACTTCAGGATGTTTTTGGTACCCAGGAAAGATGGTACCTGGAGACTAATCTAGACCTGTCCTACCTCAACCTGTTCCTCAAGGTCCCCACGTTCATTCTACAAACCTTACTGCCCCTTATCCCACATCAGGCTTACATGGTCTCTGTGGACCTGAAGGATGCCTATCTACACATATCTATTCATCCCACTTGTAGAAAATTTCTGTTTCTCCATAGGTTGTTCTTATTTTCAATTTTCTGCCTCACCTTTTGGTCTCTCTACTGCACCCAGGGTCTTCACAAAATGTCTAGCCCCTGTGATAGCTCACTGCAGACTTCTGGGAGTTTAAATATATTCCCATCTGGGCGACTTCCTGATCCTTCACAGAGACTTTAATTCGCTAACTCGGCATCTGCAAATGGTTTCCAACATCCTGGAAACATGCGGGTTCAGTCTAAATGTACAAAAATCTCCAATCACTCCCAGCCAGGATCTTATCTTCCTAGGTAGGTTGCAGGATACAGACAGAATTGATGACTGCCTTTTATTCCATAGCAAAAGGTAGACAGTTTGACTCAGTACCTCCACTCTCTGCTTCCCCTCTCAGCTAACACCTACAGCCTTTGGAGGCCACCATCCCACTTTTGCCATGTTTGAAAAATTCCAACTCCAGTACAGCATCTTTACACAGATGCTTCAGACCTGGGTTGGGGAGCAGTGCTGCATCTATATTCTAGGTAGCACAGGACACCTGGTCCTCAGACAGACAAAAGGATCACATCAACATCAAGTAGTTGAGCTTTACTCCTAGCTCTACAGAACTTTCAACAACTACTACTACCACCAGGTACACTTACACTGAGAGTCGTTACAGACAACATGACTGTACTGTGGTATGTCAGCAAGCAGGGAGGGACAAAATCCTACCCCCTATGCTCCTTAGCTACACAGATTTGTAATTTCACTAGCACACTTAGTCCACCTACTGCCTGTTTATATTCCAACATCAGGAAATGTTCTGGCAGACACGCTGAGCAGAACTGTACTGTGACACACTTCCATGAATGGATGTTGCACAGGGAGGTGTTTCTGGACATTGTACACAGATGCGGTATTCCAAAAGTAGATCCATTTGCCCCTTCCCAGAACAGACAGACGCCCTCTTCTGCACAAGGCTACCACATCCACAAGTCTGGAAAGTGGACGCCTTCTCCTTCTCTTGGGGGAGTATTTACCTGTATGCCCCCCCCCCCCAATATCTCTGATTTCAAAAAGTTTTACATAATATTCAGAAAGACTGACCAAAACTCTTACTGGTGACCCCCTTTTGGCCAAGCCAGCATTGGTTCCCTCTACTATTTTAGCCGACCAGGGTTCTACCTAAAAGCTTTGGTACTCCTCCCTATAGTAATGAATACTGCAACACGAGAATAGAAGGACATCTAAGGTTATGGTAAGATTTTACACTTTTCTATATCCCAATGCATTTTGATGGTTTATACTGCCAAGGAATTGCCTTTGGCAGGTTGTCTGCTCATTCCACTAGATCTGTGGCTATGTCAGCGGCCTACTTAGCCTGACGTTCCTTAGATGACATTTGTACTGCGGTCTCGTGGTCTTCTCCTCATACTTTTTATTTTATTACACATTATCAACTCTACCTAGTGAAGTGAGGAATAGTGACATGGTTAACATAAGAGTTGCGTACTTACCATAACTTGGCATCTGTGTTATCCTGTGTCACTATTCATCACTCTCTCTCTCTCTTGTTCCCCCATCCTGTAAGATTTAGAGGAGTGCAGATGTCCTATCTGATCAATTGGGTCTACTCTGGCTGTCTTCTAACTGTGGGCAAACTCTGAGGGGAGCAAGGGATTATGGGAGTGGGAGGAGCTCGAGCCTGGGATCTGTTTGAAATGTTGCTGGCTCAGATCCAATGTTGGATCCTAAGACCCAGAAGTGATGAATAGTGATCTAGAATAACACAGATGCCAAGTTATGGTAGGCACATAACTCTTTTCCTTATGCGCTGTGTCCTAATTCTATTTTTTTTTTTTTTTTTTTAAACCCATCTTCATATTCAGCCATCCTTTTCTTCATTTTGATCTGTGAGTCTTGCATTTTTATCACCTTCTCTGAATATCATCATCCACTTTTTCCAGCCTTATTTGAGCTGATGTACTCTGTTTTTTTTTTGTTAATTTTAATCAGGTCTGCGTGCAGTTACCTTATACTTGTCTCTATAAGTTCCTAGCAGGCATGTCTAGACCTTGCACTGCCTTTTGCAGAACAGCTGCAGTACTTTTCCCAGTAAGTATTTTTCCGTCACCTTTTGTAGCTGATTTTCCTTCAGGTCCTCTCTCTTTTTTTCCTGGCATCCATGTAGTGCACTTACAAGCCAGTTACTGAAATTTACTCAAAAAATTAGGTTCAATGTGCAGCCATCTTGGAAGTCTGCTGTGGGCACTTTTTTATACTCCTGCTCTCCTTTTATTACCTTTTTGTGCAACCTCCATTCCTTGGAGGGTGGAATAGAGGGGCTTTTTCTTTTTTGATCTTGCACAAGGTTACATTGTTCTTGCTTGGACGTATCATGAATCCCTGCCAGTGTCTCAGTCTTTTGTGGGCAGCTAGTTTGGCTAGCTGACTAGAAGCATGCGACTGCCATCTGACAAATGGCTTGTCAAGTGACTGTTTAATGACCTGGCCTCTGTGAAGGGGCATAGCTGTAATAACTTGAGATTTGTGTAACTCTGCTTTAGTTAGTATTGCGGGCCGTTTTCGGAATCTGAGTCAAGAAGTACAAGATTTTTTTAGTAGAATCAGGTCTAAACTGAAAAAAATACATCCTGAGCAGTCATTAACGCACATCTTAACATACACTGGACTCTGTCAGGGCACTGACCTCATTATAGGGGTTTCATATTCATCCTTTCTTGTCCTCTCATTTCAAACCAATGTTGTCTCTGGAACCATAGGGGGTTACAAAAGAAGTCTAAAGTGCAAATACTTCAGCACAAACTATTTTTTATAGTGGTAGGATTCTTTAGGTTCTAGGTTTTGAGCTGGATTTTATAAGTCACAGTAAACACAGTAACTATTGATTTACATTTGTAATATTTTATAAACCACTTACAATATCTCGGCAACCACTCAAATTGCACATATATGGTCAGCAGCATTTTATTCATTTAGCTGAGAGCTTTCATATTGGATTGAGTTCAGTCTGTTACTTGGTTGTTGAAATATTAGAAAAATGTCAAAATTATATTTATATAGATATAAAAATGTAGTATTTCTTTATATGCAGCCAGCAGTGGTCAGATATTAATGCAGTTTGCCATTGTGTAAGCTTTAAGATGAAAATTTTAAGATGAAGTCTTTTAGAACCTTCTACATAGTATGTTTTTGGAATTATTGATGCAAATATGAATAAGCAATATTTGACACCTAGAGGCATCCGTAGGAATTAACTGCAGCTGCACGTGGGGAGATCACTCTGATATAATGAGTTAAGGTAGTTTGAGTGTTCATTTGGGAATATCTGATTTCTAAGTATACTAGATTCTCTTAGTCCACAGTTTTTAGTGCTGTGTTCCACAAGTCTACCACCCAAGTGAATTTGCTAGAGATGCCGTCCTGTGGTTGGTTAAAGACCTAAATCTCCGTGACAATTATGGAAGTTAAGCACTTATCATAATGCAAGATCTGCTTTGAGGATTGAGATTTCAACCCTCCTCTTTGGCTAACCAGACTTGTATTTTTTTTTCTGCGTAAAATGTGAGACCGTGTAAAATGTGGGGAAAAGCACAGGCATCTTGGACAGGTGAGTTTGGTGATGTAACCTTGACAAGGCAGTATCTAACAAACCAGAATATGCATGGTGCCCTCAAGTTCTCTGGGTTATCAAAGATGACAAGGCACTGTATCCTCCAAGCAGTGTTATTTAGGTGCATGCCCCCCCCCCCCCCCACCATTTAATCATTCCAGCATTTGGGGATAAAATTGCTCACTATTTTTGGCAGTGGTCTAACACTGTGACCTGTTAAGAGGAGGAAAAAAGTTCTCAATTCTGAAATGTCTGTAAACTGGACTACATAGGATCATAGGAAGTTACTAGGCTAATGGCCCTAGGGCCCTTTCAAGCCTGGCCAAGTTCTTACACTTCACGATCAGCACCTATTGCCCCTGTCCAAGAGGGACACGGGTGGAACCCCCAGGGTGAATTTACGGTCACCCATCCAGTCGTCCAGATTGCATTTGAAGAGGGCCAGTAAGGTGCTCTGACATGAAGTCTGAGTTTGTTCCAAAGGTGTGGTAACCCCTGGGAGACAAATCTGCCCCTCCAGCAAGTTTTATTAATGTCACATACCAGGTTACTGTCTTTAGAGCAAGTAATCTGTATACCATTTGACTTTCTGATATGAAGCATTTCTAGTAACACTGGGTCAGAGTTTGCCTTGTATGCAAGGCAGAGATCACCTTTGAGTAGTCTGTATGAAAGAGTAAAGTGACAGTGATTTCAAACAATCCCCATAGGCAGATGGTGAAGACCTTGAATTTTTCTTGTGAGGAACCTTTGTGGTTTCTCCAACTGCTACAGGTACTTGGAAAGGTGCATACCAAAAGGGGTGTTGTACTCAATTATTGGCCTGATGAGAGAAGTCAGTTATCCTAGTTATCACAAAGAACAGATCGGCTGTACATCCAGAATGGATTATCAGCAGCCTGTTTGTTCTGATATTCTCACCAATTAAAAAGTTTTAACTGCTGCCTTTTAAAATGAAAAACAAAATGTGTCTAAGCCTTAAAAGTGAAATTGTGGGCAAACATCGAACATTGTCCTTTTTCAGTGTTTTATTATCTCTTCCTACTCTTCTGTGAATGTTCTTCTAAACGCCTCTTGACAATGTTTGCTTGGATGAGGGGGGAGAGGGAAGGGATGTCCAAGTGAAGCTTACTTGATTGTCTTGGGGGGAGGGGGGTTGAGGAAATTTTCCAGGATGTGGCCCTTTCTGTTATGCCACCCCAAAACTGCACAGTATGGTAGGGTTTACTAGTCCTCTTCATTGCGACACATATTTTATGAAATTTTGAAAGTCTTCAAAGGTGGTATATAGTGTTGATAGAAAAATGTTACACTGAAGTGCCACAGAGTACTGCAGCAGTTTCCTGCTGGAGATATAAACTGTCTAGATGTGCACTTCTTAATTCTGTGCTGTGATACTAAACTGTAAGATGAATTGTATATTGCTTCCAGATGTTAAATGTTTTCAGTGATTTTGTCAGTTTGAAAAAAAAATGGGTGGATTGGAGATTGTTGTTTGGCAGAGATTACTGAGCTGTTACACGAGTCATGTTAAGTTTGGGATGGGGCCTGGCACAGCTTACATCTTGTGCTGTTTATTCTTCTAGCTTAGTGAGAAATTTTAAGCTGTTTTGGTTGCTGGAATTAATTTATTTTGAGACTACACCCTTCTTATGTCATAGTAATATCCCCCTAGTGATTTTCTGTTTAAAGGCGGGAGATTTTTTTCCTGTGAAGCATTAATCTCCAAGGAGAATGTATTACAAGTGCACTTGGCAATAACAAAGATCAGAGTTTAGTAAAGACCTTGGCAGTGATGAAATGCATTTTGTGACTTCTTTACTGGCCATCTGCTGTTGCTCCATCCATCCTTTTGTGTTTAAAAAGAAGTGGGGGGACTTGTGACTTAATACATGCAGACATTGAGTCTTCTAATTGGACATAGACTCCCCATCAACAGTATAGTCTGAAAGTTCCATTTTTGTTCACTGGTATTTCTTCCTATATTCCACTTTGCATTCAAAAATGTGCATCTATCCATTTGTTCCTACATGCTTTAACTGTTAGCAGCATTTAATCCATCACCTTGTAAACGGTAATCCTTCAGAAGCCCCACCTTTCTAACAGGCATGATACGCCCATTAAATACTTGGCCAAAGATGTTTGTGTTCTCCGCCCTCAAACTCTCTTTAGTAGCCCCTGTGGGGGGGGGAGAAATCTGTGCATTGTAATGATTTTTTTAGTTAACTTTAGAGGCTTTAGTTAACTGCTCAAAATCCATAAGATTGCTTACATGTGAACATCCTACTAAATTTATTGGTGTGCCTGTATTTTGTTCCTTAGAAAGGAGAAGTAAAGTTGCTGTGTTGAATTGCTAGACTTTGCACTTAAAATCTGTTTAGGTTGCACCTTGGCATCTGTAACTTAACGCACTGTAGTAAGTCATTTAATTACATTTCTGCGGTCAGTCCATTAAAATTGAGAGTTTTTTATAAAACAATGTGCTAATACAGTTCCACTTGTGTTGAACTAATTTCTAGAATGTATGCACAAGCCAGTGAATTTCTTTGTGCCAGTCCCAAGCCTGGGAGGGCATCTGATGTAAAACTTTTGCCAGGTGACATATGCTGACAGCTGATCCACTGTGGCGACTCCTAACGGGAACAACCGAAAGAAGAATAGTAGGAAAATCTGTCATAAATGTCCATGTATTTGTCTTAAGCATTCCATGTTAATTTGCATTGCTTTTCAGTTCTGCATTAATTGAACGCCTCCATACTTGTTTTCTCTTGGACGGATTATAGTTCAAATGTATGAGGATTGATTTGAAAATGCAGAAGGTTAAAACTGGTATAAAATAGTCAAGCAGAAGTTTCAACTGTGGTAAACTGCATTATCCATTACCTTGTTCTCTTGTGGGTAGTAGTCAGTGGAAACAAGGTAGATTGATTATCTTGTCTTGAAATCCACTTGTGTTGGATCTAGATGCATGACAGAGCAGAGCATGTACTACCAGTAACTAGTTAGACTGGTGATAAATTTTCTTCTTCTCTGTCTTGCCTGTTCAACACCAGTTTGTAGACTTCCATAAGGAGATTGTCCTTCCATCTCCCTGAATACCTTTTTTGTTGATATGGTGCAAAGGGTGATCTAATCAGTGCGGATCTCTTGTCCTTGGACTGTTGGAGTTTTGATGAGTTTTTCACCTTGATTGTCACCGTAATACATCCAGATTAGGTGTTTTTGTGGCAAGATGTTCCTTTTGACCTCCACTCTTGCTTTATTTGCTTTTAGAGGCAAATCAAAATGCATAAAGCTGTAACATTTCCCACTCCTTCCTCATACCTTAACTTCATTTCCAAGATTTCTGGGTGAAACCAAAAATAATGGGTAGACAAAGGCCCAAAAGCCGCTGTCAATTTTTAAGTATTACTTGAATTCACTTATAGTAGAACAGGCTTTGCATTCCCTTACATTTTCTGAACAATCAGTATGAAACTCTGACTGGCATGGACTGCATTCCTCAGTTTTACCACATAATCAAGAACTTTGAGAGAGAGTGCAAAAATGGGGCACATTCTGAGAAGTCTGGTGCAGTTGAGGCATATGCCTTTAATGGTGCAGTGCAAAGGGGAAATTTAAAAATGACAGCTATTTGCTCAGTGAGAAGGTTGTGAATGTGGAGACCATATTGGACAGTGGGTAAGATAGCAAGGGCCTAAGACTTGCATCACAGCCTGTCACAGGAGCAAAAGATTGGCAGCTGTCCGAGGAGCCCCACATGCTAGGAAAATCCACCTTGATCTTTATTTCACTGGCAAGGGCCTGCCTCCACCTAAAGCAGATTTTATTTAAACACCTTCATGCAAGTTATTTTCTCTGCAGTGTGTCAAGGACACATTTGAAATGTAACAAATTGAATGCTAGTTGCACAAACCCAAGTATGGAAAGTGGCATTCAGAGAAATTACAAGTCCATGTTCTTGTGCAGCAGAGCCCCCTATAAGGTCCATTGTTCCCCCACGTTGCAGTTTTTGGCTTTGTATAAGAACAGTTGTATGCAATGTCTAAATTTACTTTTGCATTGTTGGCATCTGACTGTAATTACTTTCCCACATTCCAACAAGGAGGATTGGCATAACTGCTTTAAAAGTCACTGAATGCATCTCCCCTGACACCGATGATCCATTCTGTGGGACTGTGTGGCAGTGTTGAAATTCATTGTCCCTGCTGCGCCACTTGAATAGTGTCAGCAGATGCACTCACACCCCATAAAGACGCACCTGTTTGTAATTACTACTGCTTCTCTTCTCTGTTTGATGTGGACACTGAACATTATCTTTGGGCTCTGCAGCCTTTCACATCTCTCCTGCCAGCACAGTAGACAGTGGTTTATCTTACAGATGTTGCCGTCCCACTGTTTTGCCCCTAGTGACATGGTGAAGTGTAGGCTGCAGCTTTTAGTTGGCAAGGGTTGGTGTCTTAATACCAAAATTAGAAACAAAATCTTGGCTAAGCTTAGGAGGAACAAAGTCCTACATACTAAAAGCCCACTGACCAATCATAACTGGCAGCAAAGAGGGTTAAATTTGACAAAAAGTGCTACTCGAGCAAAAGTCTGTTGCAAAGCTCCGGGGAAATGATCCTCGATGGGCAGAAATGATTGTAAATGTCATCACCCACACTGAACTGGAGGCCATTGTCAACCTTTTGGTTCACAGGTTCAACTCAACCCCCCCCCCCCCAATAGTCCGAAAGAAGTACCACATACCGCAATCCCCCTCACAACCATTATTGGGGAACTGACCACTAATGCAGTTTACAAGGCCAAGAACATTATGTTGGTGGGCCCCAGTAGCATCCCATGATGCTTAATAAATAGCATGAAACATAACCTCTCTGGTCCACTTGCATCACTTTTCAGCCGGAGCCTACAGTTAGGTTGTGTGTCCAAGGAATGAAAGATGGTTAGAATCATTCCTGTACACAAGATCCAGCCACTGAGCCGGGTTACTACTGGCCCATAAATTTGACCAGCCTCATATGTAGGGGCATGGAAAAATGAGGAGACAGGTTTACCTGCAAAAGCTGGATTCATCATAGTTTGGCTTTGTTAAAGGAAGGTCATTGTGACGTCCCCACTCTGGGCCAGTAATTAGAGTCTGAATCTTCACCACTGGAGAGAGGCACATTCACTTGAAATACAAATGGATGGACTCAGTATTTTCAGATGCAGACCTCTGCATCAAGCACAGTTTCCCTTAAAAACACACGGGGAACACACTTGGCCAGGGGTCTGGGTTTCTGTGTCTGTCTCCCTCCAGGTCACCAGTAAGACTCCCCACTGACACAACTGTAGGGTTAAGTCCTCAGCCGAGTGTCTTAAACCATGTCCTACAGCACCCTTTGTGAGAAACCGTGGTGTGTGTGTGTATGTGTGTGTGTGTGTGTGTGTGTGTGTGTGTGTGTGTGTGTGTGTGTGTGTGTGTGTGTGTGTGTGTGTGAGAGCTACTTGGAGCAGGGACACGAAGCACTGCTTCACCAAGACTATAAGGCAGATCCACTGCCACCAGTCAGTTACTATAAGGCTCTTAAAAGGATATCCAATTATACTGAGTGAACTTAATATTAATGCAAATAGTTACGTTGACTAAACTGCAAGGATTTCAGGAGTGGCCGGAGTTGTCACCAAATAATATATGCAAATCTCAAAACCTAAATATTTTCTAAAAGGACCAGCCACAATGAGAAGTTTACATATATTTAATAATAAATAAAAGAACAAGAAAATACTAAATATTTATTTACAGTAAACACCAGAATTTCATTCACAGGAAATATTAATATAACACCGATGAATAAATCGCACTGTTACAGAAAAACAGTACTTAACTAATCTCACTATATTTTCCTGACTGACCTAAAGAATTACTACTTCCTGGTTCACTTACTACAGCAAGGCAAGATAAAAGTAGGTGAGGGGACCCTTCTCCGTTAGGTTCCAGAAACGGAGTGCCCAGTCTGAGAGACTTCTCAAGATAATAGCTAAATATTATTTCTGGGATAGCTTACAGAATATCACATCTGATCATCTGACTTTGTTTCCAATAACCAGCACTAGAAGCTGCCAGGAGTTTTAGCACCCATGTGTTACTATACGCACAGATCTGCTGCAGCTCCTGGAAGTCCTAAAACAATTTCAAACCTCTACTCCTCCAGAGCAATTACGCCAGGAAGACATTCATCTCTGGCTGCAATCGGAACAGTTTCCATGGCCTATTTTAATTTCAGCTATTTTCCAAAGTTGGCTGGGACTGAGCTTAACCTCTTGTCTTGCAGTATCCTCTGTTAAAACCAATACCTTTTAAACAGTTAACAATAATACTTGAGTATTTTTTGCTGTCCGGCAGGGCACGCTGTATTTGTAATGCTTGTGTTAAACATTTTATCATTTTTCAACACAAGGATCTGTACAAATAATTTTCATATACAAATGACATACAATTCTTAACAAAATTCAAGCTACCTGTGCTGGCATTATACATCCACTGCCCTACTTCTCCTGACATATCTGGCAGTTCCTCCTCCTACTGTTAGTCATGACCTATTAAATCTGGTGGACTTCTCCAAGAGAGTCACCAAAGCAATGGATGAAGGCAAGCCCGTGCATAGTGCTTACCTTGACCTGGCCAAGGGTTTTGATACAGTATCTCTCTGTGGCAGTATAGACAAGCTCACTATTTATTGATTGACATTTGTTGAGCGGGAAAGTCCTCTGGGCCAATTGACCCATTTTCAGTGAAGGTCTAGGGAGATAAGCTCCAATAAATTTTCTAAGTATACAAGTTTATGAAACAAGCATACGTTATGAATGAATACATCTTTTCTAACGGTGATGCATCTTTTTAAAAAATTCCACAAAACATTTGTAGATAAAAGGGCTGTCGGCCCAAGGGCCTAAGTAAGCCTAGCCAACAAGGTTCCCTGGTTTATGCCACCCGAGAAAGTTAATTTCCTGTGCCCCTTTCGAGCAGAGCCACAGAAATGATCCCCGGGGTGTATTCCCTATTTCCCATCCACACATCAAGATTTTTCTTGACGAGTGCTAATGAGGAACTTTGCTTGACATAGGTAGCTTGTTCCAGAGTGTAGGAAGTCTCGGACAGGAATCTATCCCTCCAGCATGTCCTGTTTATTGTGGTGACAAGGTTAGATCCGTAGAGCGTGTAACTCCTGGGGGATTGGGGTTTCTTGAGGTGTAGCATGTCCAACAGCTCTGGGTTTAACATAGCTTTATATGTTGGGCAGAGATCTCCTCAGAGTAGGTGATATGCTACAGAGTAAAGCTGGAGCTTTTTGAGACAGTCAGTGTAGAGCATCTGTTTGAGTGCAGTAATCCTCTTTGTGAGGTACTTCGGCCTTTCCAGCTGCTGTAGATGTCTTGTGAGGTACATTCCAAAAGGGACGTTTTACTCTATAATGGGTTTGAGTGCCGAGTAGAGGGGAACAATGACACCTTTTTTTTTTTTCCTGGATGAGAACCCTTTTGTGATGAGGTGTGCCACACAGGATTTCCTGACTACTGTGGAGATGTGATTCTCAAAGGAGAGACTACTGTCCACCTGGGTCCCAAGGTCTCCTCACACATTCAGTGTTAAGTAGTCTGCCATTTGTGGTAGTTCATGGGTACAGAGTTTTGACAATGCACTTTTTGTCATTGAGCTTGAAGCTATGCCTCTGACACCAGGCATCTGTCTCAGTGAGGCCCTTCTGTAGGATGTCCACATCATTTGGGGACTCCACTATGGCTCCAAGTTTGCAGTCATTTGCAAACTTAATTAGCCAGAGGCCTTCTGTGTTAGCCTGTACTTAGAGAAGTAGATACCAAGCAGGAGAGGTCCCAGGACTGAACTCTGTGGTACTCCACTTGTCACTGGTTTGAAGTCAGATTTGGAGTCTGCAACTTTTACAGTGTGGGTTCTGTCAGTGGGCCAGTTGGCAACCCATCTTATGATGTAGGGATTTGTACCTAGTTTAGTGAGTTTAGCTATAATTCCAGAATTGGGGATAGTGTTGAAAGCCTTGGTGAGGTCAAGATAGGCTGTGTGAACCACCTTACCCTCGTCTACTGCTTTGGTGACTGCCTCAAAGAAGTTGATAAAGTTCAGAAGGCATGAGCTGCCTTTCACAAACCCGAACTGGGTGTAGTCTAGAGTTTTTTTGGAGGTTACCAATGTCTTTGTTTGAGTTCCATGATCCGTTCTATGGCCTTGCAGACCAGGCTTTTCAGGCTAATAGGGTGATGGTTCCCAGGATCAGTGGTGGCTCCCCCTTTGTGGAGTGGTATAACTGTTGCTGTGTGCCATTCAGTGAGCACAAAGCCTGATGTGAGACTATGATTGAACATGGTGCTTAGGTGGGGAGCCAGTTCGTTCTGTTCATGCAAAATGCAGCCTGGGATGTTGTCCGGTCCCATGGATGTTGTGTTTTTGGTTTTAGAGAGTGCAGCGTTTACTTGCATAGATGTGATTACAGGGACTCTGCATTCTTCCTGTATAAATATGGGCCCTTTAGGGGGGGTAAAGTTAGGTTAGCACTGAACCTGTCTGCCAGGATGTTGGCAGTATCAGTTGGTTCTGTAATTTTCGTGCTGTAACTCTGAGCAGATCTGGGTGTTGCCATTGAGATTCTTGACATAGCTGTAGAATGCTTATTGGTTGCCCTTAGAATTGGTGGCAATTTTGTTTTCCTAGCTAGCTTTGGATGTTTGAATGATCTTATAAGAGATCTCGGCTTCTTACTGAGGCTGATCAGGGAGCTCTTCAGTCATGGGATTTTACTCTGTCTTGCAACAGTTTCTTCCTTCTGTTGTAGAGTTTGTTTACGGCAGGGGACCACCAGATTGGCTTCCTTTTTTTTTTTTTTTTTTTCCGGAGGATAGCACGATCCATGCACTTGTGTAAGTGCTTATAGAGTGCATTTATGTAGGATTCAGCAGTTGTAACTGTATTGCCCATCTGCATGGGTATCATGAAGTTCACCACTTCTGTCTTAAGCATGAAGTTGGCTTTGGATAAATTTTTTACCATGATTTCCTTAATGGGTGGGGGCGGGATGCAGATATCTAGGGTGATTAGCTTATGGTCTGATCTGACCAAAGAGGAGTTGATTTCAGGTGTGGGACACCAGTCACTCATGTTGGTAATGACTAGGTCTAGGATATTGTTGCCCCGGTAGGGGTGTGGATAAGTTGATCCAGGGCATTTGGAATTTATGAATTCCAGAAAGCGTTGAGTGAAGGAGTTGGTACATGATTAGTTTTCCCAGTTAATGGTGGGGTAGTTGAAATCGCCAATTATTAGGGTGTTTGAACTCCTCTGATATTTTCCAGTATATCAAGAAAAGAGTGGGAATCCTGGGGCATGGTGGGGGATCTGTAGCAAGCCACAATTTGGATTGCAGTTTTGCCCAGAGTTAGTTGCACTTGGATAACCTCTGATGCATTATGCTGTGCAACAAGCCTGGAGGTGTGGATATCTTTAATGAATATGGACACAACTCCGCCTTTGTTCTGGTCCAGGTTGGATGGCCGAAAAGTGTGTTGAGTTGTAGCCTGGTAATGCAGGGGTGCTCTCTAGAGCCTTGAACCCGATTTCAGTCACTGCACAGATCTGTTTTCCATTTTAAGGAGTGCCTCGAGTGAATGCATTTTGAGATTTGGACTTCTAGCATTGAGTAGCATTACCCTCAGTTTTTGCTGGCCTGTTACGGTGGTGAATTTGTCATTTGAACCTTGCCTAAAAAAGACACTATAGGGGTGGCAAGAGCCTTAGCCAGTATCCAGAATCCCAGGGGTGACAGGTGCAGGGCATCTCTGGCAAAGCATCATGGTCTGTCGACCATGTCATCCCAGGCAGACAGATACTGGATCCCCTTAGAATGACACCAGAAGCTTAGCCAGTTGTTGAGGTCAGTCACTTTGTCCATGTAGTCTGGTATCATTCTGGGTGATGGCAGGATGCTACTCAGGGCTGGGGTCATACCTACCTGGGGTACAAGATTGGAGAGCCCCTCCTTGTCTCTCTCTTGTGTAGTCCAGGGAGGTACATCTCCGGATGTTCACACCAACATGGACAGTGACAGTCATATTTGTACTTGTTGTGGAGTGACCCGAGTGCTTGGGTTATGTGGCGGGTCCTGGCACCCGACAAGACAGCTGACAGTAACCTTCTCCTTGTTTAGCCTGGTGAGTGGGACATCCAGTGTGCCTGACTATAGAGTCAGCTATGGCTAGTGTGTTGGGTACGTTGGTTTGCCTTATGGGCTGTGGTTTATTGACACAGAGTCTGTGGGCTATGTGTCATTTGGGTTGTGTTGAGGGGTGGAGGTTGCTTGCGTTTCAGCTTTGGAGTTCTATGTTGCTTGAGCAGATTGTTATTGAGAGCCTCTGTGAATGTTTTTGTGTTTCTTTGTGTGGATTTTTGGTAGTGTAAGTTTAGTGGGACTATGAGTGTGGTGCAAGTGTTCACCTTCTCCTCTTGGCTGTCAAGTTCAGTCTTGGTTGGAGTGAGCTTTACCTCCAGTTTGGCTAGATAAGTCCATCTCTCCCAGGTTGTGGTGTTTAGTGGTAGGAGAGGGTTGTCTGTGTAGATGAGGCAATTACTACATTGCCTCAAGATGCACAGATTCATCAGATAGACAGGAGAGAGTATTGGTAGCTGACCCTTGGACATGCCTGAGTAAAAAAACTACTTTCCTCTAGACAAGTGAGGAAAGTGAGTTTAAGAACTGTTTTTTCTCTAAGCAAGTGAGGAAAGTAAGTACAAAAACTGTTTTCATCTAGGTAGAGGACAGTTGAGTGCTGTAGTAATTTGTAGCTTATTTAGTGCTAACAACAAGTTCTGAACAAGTGTGGCGCACGAATAAGCAAATTCTATTGCTAAAACCAAGTCTGTACCTGGATCTTTTGATAGGCTACCTAGTGCTTACCACTCCCACTGATAAGCCAGAATGCTTCCCTCCAACACAGAAAGGCTTGGGGGGGGGGGGGGGAGCTCAGAAACTTACAAGCAGTCTTGGATACAGCAGATCTGTATCTGGACTAGACAAGTTACAGGAAAGGTGGGAAACAAGCGCAAATGCGGGCTTTTAAACCAGAAGGTTGAAAGAGATAGAAGATCTGCCAAACTGCCAGTAAACTACAATTTCTTGGCCAGAAACCACTTTTGTAGTAGATGGGCTACCTAGTGCTTATCACTGCCACTGTTAAGCTAAAAAGCTTCACTCCAACACAGAAAGGCTTTGGGGTCTCAGAAGCTTACAAACAGTCCTGGATACAGCAAATCTGTATCTGGACTAAACTAGTTACTGGAAAGGCAGGAAACGAGCTTAGACATTTATTTATTTTATTTTTTTTGGGAAAGTGGAAAAGGAGAAACAGAAGATAATTCAAAATTAAGGACCTAAGTGGCTTGCCCTTTACAAATTTTTTCTATGTATTGGGTAGAATGAGCTAGTGACACTAGACTGGGATGGAGCTGAACACATGGTCCTGGTAGGAGTGTCTGAAGTCAAAATATGATCTCACTGTACTCGATTGAGTGAGCAAATGAGATAGACCCTGGAGGAGTGTACAAATTTACAGGTGGGGTCGGCAATTCCAAAGCCACCCATATTAATACCAGAACAAGAACAGGGAGGGTGGGCAGGAAACTAACTAACTGCAGAGACAGAGACCACAGTAGTCTATGAAACAATCAAATAGAAAAATAAAAACTACAGAGAGAGACGGACCAATGAAACAATTTAAGTACACAGAAAAATAAAATGCAGTACAATCTTAAGTTTGTACTTGCCTACAATCAACTGCATTACTAGCAGAGTTATGTAGCAGAAACCAAACAACTCCGATATTGAGCAGTACAATGTACAAGACAGAAGTGTTATTTACATAGAAGCAGAGATTGTAGCAGGCTGCTGGAGTTTAATTCATTGAATGACAGAATAATTTCTGTTAATGTACAAATATGGTGTTGTCATATATCTCACTTGGCAGCAAGTAAGGGGACAGGTTTAAGGTGGTTTGTTGTACAAGTGCAGGAGGTGTTATTCAGGTATTAGATATTTAATGCTGCCGTAAAGGTTCTTAAACTGTCCATTTCAGTTGTATGGGAGGGTAACGAATTAGAGTTTAGGTATGCTGTGGGAGTACAGACTTTGTTCGGCTCTTTTGTTAGGTTTGGTGACATTTATAAGTCATTTGCTGGTGGATCTAAGAGTTGTAGGAGTGTAAGTTTGTAGGATGGAGTTGAGTGCTGGGCAGGAGTTTGGTTTAAAAAATCAGTTTTATGGGCTAGTGTTAGTTGGGTATAATTAGGATAGTTTGGGAATTCCAGTCTATTTAGTTCTGAAATTGCTGTTGCAGTGGTGTGAACGGTTAGGTTTTCCTAGGGCTAATTTAGCTGTTTTATAATAACAAGGCTGCAGTTTGTTGCTAAAGGACGAGTGAAGGTTGGTAAAGATGGCACTTCCATATAGAGGGGAGAAGTAGGCTACTGGCCAATTTCATTTTGGTCTGAATATCTAGGTAGAGTTTATAACTATCACTTTTTTCTTTATTGTGTTTGAGAATGTGTGTTTCGAAGGAGAATTTTTTATTGTTAATTATGTCTAATTTTGCTGTGTTCACAATTTCAGTTTTTGTTTTATCTTGAGAGAAGATCCTAAAATGAATGTCTGACAGTTTTGTAGAAAATAGTACTAGTTTTAGGGTTTAACAGCAGTTGTGAATTGTTTATCCAGGTTTCTACAGCTGTGAATGCATTTTGTTTTATCTATCTGTAAGGAGGTTTGAGAAGTTATTGGAAGTAGATACGAAAGTAGTCATCTGCGTATTGGATGAGGCTACCTTGTTGAGAAGCTTTGTGCAAATCGATGATAAAGGTATTAAAGGCCATAGAATTGGTCCTTGTGGGACTCCTATACTATTTCCCTGATGGTCAGATTGTTCCCGATTTGCTTGTTAGAAATGAGGGGGAGCATCCTAGTTTATACAGTGTCAAAAGCATTGGGTAGCTCTAATAAGATTACTGATTGTAAGGTGACAGGAATCTATAGCTTTAACAGTATCTGTGAAAGAGAGAAGGACTGTGATAGTGCTATGATTAGGATGGAACCCATGTTTGGTAGGGGCAAGAAAATTATTTTCTGACAAGTGTTTAAGAAACTGGAAATGTATACGTTTTTCTAATAATTTTGATAAAGGAGAGTATAGAGAGAGGTTGGTAGTTGGAGAGGTTGTTGGGAATTTCCACCTTTATGTAGTAGAGTAGTGATTGAGATTTGTTTTCCATAAGTCGGGAACATGATATTCTGAGAGCGATTTTTATTAGTGCTAACAGGGTATGCAATTGCTTTTACTGCAAGTTGTAGTACTCAAGGGGTAGGTTGTCAGCGGGGAGAGAACACTGTTTTAGTTTGATTAGGAGTCTGAGTATTAGGGAGGTGGGAACAGGCAAATAGTAAAGGAAGGCATTGTCTAAGTGTTGGGGAGGTGCTGTTCTTATGTGGAATAGAATTCTTGCTAACTAGGGAGTTTGAGTCTTTAGTTAAATTTTGAATGGTAGTAATGAAGTGGGTGTTACAATCATGGACAATTTTTGTTGTGATATTTTATCAGGTGAAGGGGAGGGGTTTTGTAGGGTGCCAGGATTAAGTAAAGTGGAGACAGATTTCCAGAACTTTTTAGGGTTGTGTAAGGAGGATCGTTTAGTGGAAAAGTAGTGTTTTTTTATCTTGTATGACTAGATTTTTGGCCAGATTTCAAAGTAGCTTATAGTAGAGTTTTTGTTTTATTTTAATGCCATAATTTCCAAGCTCTGTCCCTATGCATAATATTTTGTTTGGTCTCTTTTGTTAGCCAAAGGGTATAATTGCCTTTTTTTGGTTCGTATAGGGGCTGTACTATTTAGGGTTTCCAAGAAGATGATAAAGTAGTTGACTGCATCATCTAAAGAAAGGGATTTTAGTGGGGCCTAGTTTTGAGTGTTTAAAATGTCAATGAAAATGTTTTTGTCAAAATGAGAGAGATCTCTGGAGAGACTAATTTAAGTTTCCCTTGTATCCCCTGCTGGATAGACCACTGGCTCACTGACAGGACCCAGAAAGTCAAAGTAGGTGAGGCCACCTCCACGAAGATGCCAGTCACTAGTGGCGTTTCCCCAGGGCTCTGTATTGGTCCCGCCCTTTTTGACATACTTTTCTCTGAAGTGGAAGCAAATGCTGAAGGTTTATGGCTACGTTTGCAGATGAATGGAAGCTAGGGCTTGTCATCAACTCTGCCACAGACACTAGCCTTCTCCAATAAGTCCCGTCTCTGACTAAAATATAGTGCCAAAGCCATGCTCTCAAACTCTATGCTAAGAAATGTATAATTGTACCCTTTGGGAATTAACTATCCTGGCTAATTACCATGTTGATAAACCCATAAGTGTGACCCAGTGGTTAGGAATCTGGATATGCAATTAGGCCGTAGCTTTACTCTGACCACAGTGGTGAAGAAATCCTTTTATGTTGCGCAACTAAAAAGTATGGCATTTAGTTCCAAAGAAGTCATTAGTCTACTTTACTTTGCCTTTTTTTAAACCAATCATTGAATACAGTGTTCCCTTCAGTATGTACCAGACCAGGCATTTGCAGCAACTAGAGCAATCTCAGAAGCTCCTTAGAAAAAGAATATAAGGTGTGATAAACTTGCCTTATGCAGAATGTCTAAAGCCCTTTCCCTCGGTCTCCTATAGATTGCTAAGAAGTGAGCTATGCCTTGCTTATTAGCAAACCCCATGCTTATGAATCTCCTACATATTCATCAGTCAAAGTACCAGAAATGCAAGGTCTAGGGACCTGAATTTTGTCTGTGACTTAAAATAGAACACTCTGGAGAGAGATAGCTGTGTCCCAGAGACTGCCCTGCCAATGGAACATGCTTCCCATCAACGTGAAGCTGAGTTTGTCTGTTGATTATCCAGTTTAAGTGCAACCTAGACCAGTAGATGGATAATAGGAAATTTACACCAGGCCTGGCACCCATGTTCCTTATGGACAGAGGTAGCTTAGAAAAGTCTGGCCCTCAGCGTCCTATTTGGATATAGGACATGATGATTATTCTTTTGGGAAAACTTGTCTAGGTTTAGAAATCCCCCTCCAGATCCTTGGCATAGTAACAGTCTGACTGTATGCTCTGCGTTGGGAACTGGAAGAACTCTGGACTACATGGAGGAGCTCTCTGATCATGTAGCCCAGGCCGGTATGACCCTGAGTAGCATCCTGCCCTCAGGAAGAATGATACCACTGTATAGAGAAAAATTAACAATTTCAACAACTGGCTAAGCTTCTGGTGTCATTCAAAGGGGATCCAGTGTCTGTCAGCCTGGGATGACGTGCTCGACAAGCCACGCTGCTTTGCTAGAGATGGCTTGCACCTGTCACCCTTAGGCTTTTGAATACTGGCCAAGGTTCTTCCCACCCCCATAGTGCCTTTTTTAGATAAGGCTCAAAAGACAATCACACCGCCGTAAATAGCACAGGTAACAAAATACTGTGGGTAATGCTACTCAAGTGCCAGAAGTCTAAACCTCAAAATGCACGCACTCGAGGCACTCTTCAGTATGGAGAAAATCGATATATGTGCAGTAACAGAACCTAGTTTAAGGCTCCAGAGAGCACCCCAGCACTACCAAGCTACAACTCCTACCATACATTTCGGCCACAAAACCCGGACCGAAATACAAAATGTGGGGGAGTATCCATATTCATCAAGGATACCCACACCTCCAGGTTAGTGGCACGCCACGATGCTTCAGAGATCATCCACATGCAACTAACAATGGGCAAAACTACTATTCAAATTATAGCTTGCTACAGATCACCCACCATGTCTCAGGACCCCCACTCCGCATTCCTAGAAACACTGGGAAACATAAAGGTCCTACCAATTACCCAAACATTAACTGGGAGAACTACTCTAGTGCAAACTCCCTTGCCTAACATTTCCTAGAATTTATAAACTCAAACACCCTGGATCAACTGGTCAGCACCCCCACCAGAGGTGACAACATATTGGATCTGGTCATCACCAACATGGGTGACCGGTGTTCCACATTGGAGGTCAACCCCTCGCTGGTTAGATTTGCCATAGACTAATCACTCTGTATATCCACATTCGGTCACCACCTCGGTCAAAGAAACCACCATGAAAAACTTTTCAAAAGCAAATTTCACGTTACTTAAGACCGAGGTGGAAAGTTTCAAAGCCACCATGCTAAAGGATAACTCTGTCCAAGCTGCAAAATCCTTTACTAATGCACTCTACGGGCACCTGCAAGAATGCATGGATCGTGCTATCCCAAACAAAACCAAGACTCACTCCTCCAAGAAAAAGAAACCAGTCTGGTGAACCCCTGCCATAAACGAGCTATACAATAGGAGGAGGAAACTAGTGCAGAAAAGAGTAAAATCCCAAGAAGGGAAGACATCCCTGATTAGTATCGGCAAGAAACTACGTTCCCTCATAAAATCATCCAAGGCTAGCTTTGAAAGAAAAATTGCCATGGACTCCAAAGATAACCACAAGGCATTCTTTAGCTATGTCAAGAATCTAAGTGGCAATTCTCAGGTCTGCTCGGAGTTGGTGCAGAATGGCACAAAATACACTGAACCGATATAGCCAACATCCTGGTAGACAGGTTCAGTGCAAACTTCACCCCCCTCCCACCCCCAAAAGGGCCCATACCTATACCAGAAGAATGTAGTGCCCCTAAAAATCACAGACACAGGTTAAAACAGCCCTCTCCAAAGCCAAAAACACAGCATCAGTGGGACTGGACGGTGTCCCAGGTTGCATCCTACACTAACTCAGATGAATGAACCCCTTACCTAAACATCCTGTTTAAACTCAGCCTCTCCACAGGCTACATGCTCACAGAGTGGCACACAGCAACGGTTATTCCACTCCACAAACGTGGAGCCACAACGGACCCTGGGAACTATCGCCCTATAAGCCAGACTAGCTTGGTCTGCAAAGCTATGGAGCGCATCATCATGGATCTCATTAACGGAGACATTGGAAACCTCCAAACACTGGACCCTACCCAGTTCGGCTTTATGGGCAGATCAGGCCTCCTAAACCTGGTGGACTTATTTGAGACCGTCACCAAGGCTATAGATGAGGGAAAGGTGGTCCACACAGCCTACCTAGACCTTGCAAAGGCCTTCAACACCATTCCCCACTTGGGTATTATAGACAGGCTCACCAGCCTGAACATAAACCCGTATGTACAAATGCAAAAAGTAACAAACAAGTGAAAACAAAAACCAGAAGACAAAATTACCCTGTACTTGTGAACGCCAAGGGAATTCTTGTATAGTTCACACTTGTAAATTCTCCACACTCAAATGGCTGCTGTAGACAGAATCCAGGATAAAATTAGTTATGTTAGATGCTAAATAAATGTCCACAAAGAGGTCCTGTGCGACAAAATATCCATATGAATCAAGTAGTAAAAAAGATTTCTCCAAAAGCTTTATTGAACCAATACGGTGAAGCGCTTTTCGTCCCACTAATAGTACGTACGTCACAAGATGGGTTGCCAACTGGCTCATGGACAGAACCCACATGGTAAGAGTTACGGGAGCTAGATTCTGACTCTCAACCGGTTACAAGTGGCGTTCACCAGGGCTCAGCCCTAGGACCCCTCCTGTTCGGCATATACTTCTCAGAGGTATAGCTGTATAAGAATAGCTGGACTGAGGGATACTCTAGGTAAAAATGAGCTTGTTGAATGATGACTATGGGAGGGGACCTCCGATTAAGATCTGAAGTGGTAGCAGTGTACATAAGAACTATATTAAAACCCTAACAGTATTGCGTATGCGTGCTACATGATGAATGTTCTCTGATTTTAGAGCCAGGTATCCTGGCGAGTGGAGTTAAATGGTCCTTGGGAAAGCTTGCTGTTTGAAATGGATTAATGCAGATGCAACCCCCACGCACCCATTGACCAGAACCAGTCTGTTAATGCCCCCCCCCCCACACTCACACACACACACACACACACACACACACACACACACACACACACACACACAGCATTTAATCTGACACAGACTACATGGATGAGCTGTGGAAGCTCAAGATGTTGGATATCTAACTGGGATGCCCAACTGCTGTTTCCCTTGTGCAAGTCTGGGAAGATTATAAATCAAGAGCTTTCTAAATCGGACCTCCACTGAAAATGGGCCCTCGAGCCCAGTGGACTTCCCGGTTATCAAACTGGAAATAAATAAATGGCTGTGAAATGAGTTTAAATGTGAAAAAGGCTTTTTTGTCGCTGTAAGGGTATTTTATATGGGTAGACGACACTTCTTGTCACCCTTTGTTTCATTATGTTATGGTGGAAAGTTTTTTTGTGCCCCAGCTGCCAAGTAATCATTTGCCTTCACTTGCCAGTACAGCTGACAGTGCTGTCATTGTGATCTGTATTCCTTTAGCAGGGCATAAGTGTAGACTCCCCCCCCCCCCCCCCCCAAGCTTAGTGATTTTATCCTCCTCTTTTTGCTTTGTGTTTACCACACGCTGTCCAAATCCTATTGCAAGTTGACGATGTACAATTAATACAAGATACTTGGTCACTTCAACTGTAGAATTTTTATCAACACTATATTTACGGTTCCTTGCCTTCTGTCCTGAGCTTCTGCTGTTTTAGCACTGTGTGCTTATTTTGATCTGTTGTTTCTCAGACTTTAAAAAAATCATGGGATGGAGATAGGACAGCTGTTCGGACACACCTGTTGATGCTGAATGTAAGGATGTAGAGGTACAGAGAAGAGCTGCTGAGCAAGCACTCATAAAGACTTCACATTTATGTATGGTATGAATTAACAAATTTAACTGAATTACTTAACTTGCCACAGTAACTTTTTTAAAGACGTGCTGAAAGCACTTGACTAAGGTAAATGTCCTTCAAGAATGCAACTGCAGTCCTGACATATGGGTTGTCCTGCCTCAGGCAGCCCTTTGGTCGGCCGGATTCCAAAGTCTGGGTCCGGCGTCAGCTGATGTCGCCTCTTCCCCGACGTCAGAGCGGCTGGGGTATAAAAGCATTAGCCGACGCCATCTTCTTCAGTCTTTCTTGCCGCACGGTGCCCAAAGCAGAAGCAGTTCGCAAGTGCCGGTCGGCCAGCTCCTGTGTTTTCAGATACCGAAGTCATCAAAAAGCTAAGTACCCCGTTGGGGAACCTTTTCTTGCCTCCGCCGATGTCGGATAAAACTGCAAAAGTTAATAATTGCTTGTCTTGTGGTAAACAAATACCTCATAAGGACTTCCATTCTTATTGCCTTCCCTGCCTCGGCCCAGACCACGACGTCTCGGCCTGTGCTGCCTGTGCTTGATTCAATAAGCGCACACTTAGGCGCCGGGCAGAATTTGCTGTTGACTTTTTTGGGGAAAATTACTCCTATATCATGCCGTCAGAACAACCGACAGCACATATTTCCAAAAAACGGAAGGACCGGGACCGACATTTGCGGCCCGCGACTTGCACCGATACCACGCTAATGACTACCGCGAGTGCATCGGTCTCTTCGGAGGCGGTAATTCAACCGCTCCAGGCCGACGACTCCACTTTACCGCACACTTCTACCCCGGTGCCGGTTGTTGATTTTCCTCCTGAAACCGAAGCCCAAGATTTGCCTGACACCATTCCGGTGGACAAAGTTACTCCAGCACGTGGGGCAGCTAGGCCTCCTGTGCCTATGTCCATCAAGGCCTACACACGTGCTAAGGCTGCCAGCCAGGCTAAGTCTCACCCTCCTAAATCTTTTTCACAGAGTTCCACTTCGGAAAAACAGATCATGACTTTAGCTGCAAATCTAATTTCTTTAATCAGGGGCTCTCAGGCTCATCCAGACAGAGGTTCTCAGCCGCCTTCAGACAAAAGGCCTAGGGTTGAGCAGGCAGATACCCTTTCCTCAGATGAAGCCTCTAATGAGTCAGGCCTTTCAGATTCCCAGGAAGAAACCTTCCAGGCCTACGAGGATTCTGATGCTGATGAATCCATTCCCTCTGCCTCTCCTCCTGAGGATCTTTCTTTCGGGGAAATTCTCCACTCCATGAGAGAGCATTTTCAGTGGCAGGGCCAGGATTTCTCCGACTCCAGGAAAAGGCTTTGGACTTTCCTTAAGTTACCCCAGCACAGGCCTTGAGCTATACCCCCAGTGTTAGATGTATCGAATGATGTGTTCTCAGACTCCAGTACTTCTCCTGATTCTCTCCCTCCTGCTCCTGTCAAGCTAGACAGATATTACAGGGTTCCTGAAACTCATAAACATCTCTTTAAGGCCCACTCTGTTGATCTAGAAACTATTTCTCAGGGGCCCAAAGGAGTGGCCACTTCCACGGCCAAAAATCCTTTGCCCGCAGACAGGGAATCTAGGTCCCTGGAGAGGTGGGGTAAAAAAGTTTATACCTCAACCACCCTTGCCATGAGGGCGCTTAACTGTCTTTTTCATATGTTTCAGTATCAGGATTTCTTGATGGATGATTTGCAGAAAAAGTTAGCCTCTCCTGAGCCTTTAGATAGAAAGGCCTTGCAGGATTTGGTTCATAATACTCAGCAGGTTAGCACCCATTTTCTTCAATGTGGTTATGATGCATTGGAAGCTTCATGTAGGGCAGCTATGACAGGGGCCGTCATACGTAGACATGCTTGGTTGAAAGAACAGACATTGCCAGATCATGTTAAAGTAAAGCTTCTAGATGCGCCTCTGGAAAAACACAAGCTATTTGGTGATAATGCACAGGGTGTGTTGAAATCAATTGAGGAAAAGGCTAAATCAGTACAAACAGTCAAAGATTTCCTCCAGGTTCAGCCGGAATTAGCCTTCGAAGAATTGGTCCTTTCCAGATACTGACAAGTTCCAAAGGGGACAAAACAGGCGTGCTCGAGGTAGAGGGCAATACCGAGGCTCATACAGGGGCCGCCAATGGCAACCTACTAATCGGAGAAGTGGCGCAGGGACTTCTACTGCTCCACAGGCACAATCACAATGAATTGACTTTGACACCGCCGACCAAGGCTCAAAGAGAAGCACCTTTAGGTGGACCAAGGCTCAGAGAAGCACCTTTAGGCGGAAAATTATCTTTATTTTCAAAAAATTGGCACGTTTTTACAAAGGACAAATGGATTTTGGAAATAATAGACAAAGGTTACAGGTTCCACTTCCATACCTTAGCAACAAGACAAGGCATGCCAAACCTGCCACAAAATCAAAGGGCAGAGGCACTCATACAAGTTTCAAAGCTGCTACAAATCAAAGCAATAGAAAAGGTTCCTCCTCAGGAACAAGGCCAGGGATTCTACTCAAGACTGTTCCTTGTTCCAAGAAAAGAAAAGCAATGGAGACCTATACTGGACTTGTCCGCTCTAAACACTTTTCTCATTGTGCCAAAATTCAAAATGCTGATGTTACAGCAACTTCTTCCCATGCTGGGCAAGGGGTCTTGGCTGGTTACTCTGCACCTCAAGGAGGCATACCTGCATGTCCCAATCAGACACAGCTGCAGAAGATACCTCAGATTTCTTGCAGGGTCAGAGCATTATCAATTCTCAGCATTGCCTTTTGGCTTATCTACTGCGGCCAGAGTATTCACGAAATGCCTGGCATCAGTAATTGCACATTGCAGACTTCAGGGGATACAAATATACCCTTACCTGGACGACTGCCTTATACAAGTGGACAGCAAGCAAGCCTTGATAAGAAACTTGGACTATGTCATTCACTTACTACAGGCTTTGGGATACACAGTCAACCTTCAAAAATCAAGACTACTGCCATCCCAACAAATAATTTTTCTAGGAGCCAAACTGGACACAAACTCACAAATGGCTTTCCTCACAGAAGAAAAACAAGAACAATTACTAGATTACTTCAAAAGCCTAGCAAAGCACACCCAGATGACTGCAAGGAAAATCCTGCAGGCCCTGGGTTTCATGGCATCTTGCATTCTTCTGATCCCACTGGCAAGACTACACATGAGAAAACTACAATGGTACCTAAAAAGATTATGGTCTCAACACAGCCAGAACTTAGAAGCAATTATTCCACTCATTCCATGTCTACAAAAGGAATTTTTGTGGTGGGCACAAGCAAGCCAGCTAAACAAAGGCATGTCTTTCAGCAAACCTCAAGCAAGCCAAACCATTACAACAGACACCTCAGATCATGGATGGGGGGGGGGCGCACATGGAAGGCAGATGCATTCAAGGTGAATGGACACCCCGGGAATTACATCTGCACATCAATCAAAAAGAGATGTTGGCAGTGATTCATGCAATCGAGGCCTTCGGAAAATTTCTTCAGCAAGGTCATCTGCTAATAACAGACAACACCACTGTTATGTGGTATATAAACAAACAGGGAGGCACCCATTCTTACCCCCTCTGCAGACTAACAATGACTCTTTGGGAAAAGTCCCTGGAACTGAACATACAGTTGCAATCCCAGTTTGTTCCAGGCAAGGACAATGTTCTGGCGGACAGTCTAAGCAGAAACATTATGGACCCGCACGAATGGATGTTGCATCCAGACATTTTTTCACAAATAACTCATGCATGGGGAAGGCCGGACATAGATCTCTGCCTCACACCTCAATCATCATCTGAAGAAGTTCTGCTCAAGGACACACCATCCTCAAGCCTGGAGAATGGATGCTCTCTCCTTCAGCTGGAATTCTCTAACAATCTATGCATTCCCACCTCTACCATTAATGACCAAGGTGTTACTGAAGATCAAAGCAGAACAACCGAAAGGCATTTTGATAGCTCCAGACTGGCCAAGACAGCACTGGTATCAATTACTAAGGAGCATAACTCGCACCAAGCCGTGGCCCCTGCCTCAATGGCCTCTGCTTATAACTCAACACAATTACAGGACTGTTCATCCCAACCTGCAAACATTGCAACTGACAGCTTGGAGGGTTCCATGACTTCTCCCCATATCTTTCTCTCCAAAAAAGTTCAAGAGATCTTACTGGAAGCACGCACACCTTCCACCAGAAAAACTTACTCAGCCAAATGGAAGAGATTCAACATCTGGAATGCCAACAAGGGTCAGGATGCATCAGTAATGAGCATCCCACAGATTCTAGAATACTTGGCAGAAATGCTTCACAATTGCCTTCCATATTCTTCCATAAAAATACACGCTTCAGCAATTTCAGCAAAATACAACTGTGATCCACCTGTGTTTTCACATCCTTTGCTAAGACAGTTTCTAAGAGGGATAAAGAATATCAAACCTCCAAGAAAACCACCAGTGCCTGCATGGGACCTCAATTTTTTCTTGGAAAAATTAACTCTTCCTCCTTTTGAGCCAGCAGCATCTTCAGAATTGCAATTTCTCTCCTGGAAAACAGTTTTCCTGTTGGCAATTACTTCAGCAAGAAGAGTCTCAGAGATACAGGCCCTCATGGCAGTACCTCCATTTCTCATTTTCCATCAGGACAGAGTCTCTTTAAGAACCAATCCTTCATTCATGCCAAAAGTGATATCCAGGGTTTCTCTAAATGAAGCAATTCACCTGCCTACTTTCTTTCCCAATCCTCAAAATAAAGGAGAGAAGCTTCTGCACACTTTGGACATGCACAGACAATTGCGCTACTACTTGGACAGAACAAAGGCCAACAGAAAGTCTGACCAACTATTTGTGGCTTACGCTGCTGGAGCACAAGGAAAGGCAATTTCCAAACAAACCATTTCAAAATGGATTGGAAACTGCATCAGATTCTGCTACTTTTTCCATGGAAAAGGTGTGCCAGCCAATATCAGGCCACACTCCACTAGAGCTACAGCCACCTCCACAGCCTTTCTAAGAGGGGTGGCTACAAAGGACATTCTAGAAGCTGCTACATGGAGCTCCGTGCATACATTCTCCAAACATTACAACCTGCCTTTGTATTCCAGATCCCGAGCAGGCTTTGCTTCTGCAGTCCTGCAGGGCATTTTAGCTACACCATCCTTATCTTAGATCCTACCACCCCCAGCTTCGCTATGGTATTCAACCCATATGTCAGGACTGCAGTTGCATTCTTGAAGGACATAGTACAGTTTTGTACCTACCATAAATGTAGATGTCCGATAGATATGCAACTGCAGTCAGGTTTTCCCTCCCTCCTACCCCTCTGTAATGCTCTTTTTGGGTCCACTCCCCCTTTTTCTAATTAGCTGGGGATATCCGTTATGGTGTATCTGTTTATTACTGATGTCCTTCAAGGATGCATCTGCAGTCCTAACATATGGGTTGTCCTGCCTCAGGCAGCCCTTCGGTCGGCCGGATTCCAAAGTCTAGGTCTGGCCTCGGCTGATGTCGCTCTTCACCCGACGTCATAGCTGCTGTGGTATAAAGGCATCAGCCGACGCCATTTTCCTCAGTCTTTCTTGCCGCGTGGTGCCCGAAGCAGAAGCTGTTCGCAAGTGCTGGTCGGTCAGATCCAGAGATTCCTACTACCGAAGACTTCTAAAAAGCTAAGTACCCCGTTGGGGACTCTTTCTTGCAGCCGATGTCAGACAAAGTAAATAATTGTTTAACTTGTGGGAAACAAATACCTCATAAGGATTTCCACTCTTACTGCCTTCCTTGCTTAGGTCCCAGACCACGACGTATCAGCTTGTCTAGCCTGTGCTTCCTTCAACCGACGGACGCTTAGACGTCGGTCGGAGTTTGCAGAGGAGTTTTTTGGTCCCGCTTTTGCATACAAAATGCCATCGGAGACTCAGACTACACAATTAGCTAAAAAGCGCAAGGAAAAGGACCGACACTCACGGTCCGCGGTTTCGGCTGAAGCCTCGGTTAGGCCAACCACGAGTGTCTCGGTTTCGGCTGAAACAGAGTCCTCGGTTCCTCCTTCGGCCGAAAGCATGCCTCAGATAGCCGAGGCCTCACAGAGCATGGCTGAATCTGCTACTGAAATTACTGCTACAGAAGCAGGCACTCAGGATTTGTCAGACACTATTCCTTTAGACATATCTACCCCTGCACGTGGGGCTGCTAGACCCCCTGCCTCTATGTCTATCAAGGCCTTTTCCAGGGAAAGCAGCTAAATCTTCTAAGGCCTTACCTGCTAAATCTCCCTCACACAGGCCAACCTCTAGTTCCCAAATTCTCAGCCTGGCTGAGGATCTTATTTCTTTGATCAGGGGATCCCAACCTCACCCAGACAGGGCCTCTCAACTCCCTCCAAATAAGAGGCCTAGGACTGAACCCCCGGAACCTGTCTCTACAGACTATTCCTCTGATGACTCAGATATTTCAGACCATCCTGAAGGCCCATATTCTCCTTATGAGGATCCTGATGCAGAAGACTCCATTCCTTCTGCTTCTCCCCCTGAAGAATTTTCTTTTGGGGAAACACTACATGCTATGAGGGAACACTTCCAATGGCAGGGCCAGGATTTTTCAGACTCGAGGAAAAGGCTAAGGACTTTTTTACACTTACCACAGCATAGGCCTTTAGCCATTCCTCCAGTACTAACAGTTGTAGATGATGCATATAATGATGCCTGTACTGCTCCTGATTCTCTTCCTCCGGCCCCTGCCAAGCCTGACAGATATTACAGGGTCCCGGACACACATTACCATTTGTATAAGGCTCCTGTTGCAGACCCTGAAACCATTTCACAGGGCCCTAAAGGTGTGGCAGCTGCCTCTGCCAAAAACCCTCTTCCCTCTGAAAGGGAATCTAGAGCATTAGAGAGATGGGGTAAAAAGGTTTATATTTCTGCTACTCTTTCGGCCAGGGCCTTAAACTGTCAATTTCACATGATACAGTACCAGGAATTTTTGTTAGACCAGCTAAATAAAAAACTGTCCTCTCCTGAACCTATAGACTGCAAGTCCCTTCAGGATTTGGTACATAACTCTCAGCAGGTCAGTAACCATTTCTTAAAATGTGGCTGTGATGCACTGGAGGCTTCCTTTAGATCAGCTATGACTGGAACAGTGATTCGAAGGCATGCCTGGCTAAAAGAACAATCCTTACCAGACCATGTTAAGTCAAAACTCCTAGATGATCCTATGGAGAAACAAAGTTTGTTTGGCTCCTCTGCACAGGAGGTTCTAAAGAAAGTGGAAGAAAAAGCAAAATCTGTCCAAACAGTCAAGGATTTCTTACAGGTCCAACCTCCGAGGTTTAGCAGAAATTGGCCTTCGAAGAATTGGTCCTTTCCAGACTCCTCCAGAGCACACAGAGGCAGAAATAGACGCCCAAGAGGCAGAGGTCAATCTAGGGGTGCCTACAGGGGACGTCAGTGGCAACCTGCCAACCAGAGAAGTGCTGCCACAGATTCAACTACAACCACTTCCACAGGACAGACACAATGACTTGACTCTAGTTCCGCCTACCAGGGAACAACTGGAAGCACCCTTGGGCGGAAAGCTAGCCTTATTTTCCAACAATTGGCATTGCATTACAGGAGACAAATGGACTTTACAAACAATAGACAAGGGCTACAGGTTTTACTTCCACACTCTACCACAAAAGAGAGGAATGCCAAACCTACCACCAAGCCAAAAAACAGAGGCTCAAAGACAAATCAGCAACTTACTAAGGATGAGAGCTATAGAAAAGGTACCACCTATGGAACAAGGCCAAGGATTTTACTCCAGGCTTTTCCTTGTACCAAGAAAGGAAAATCAATGGAGACCTATTCTCGACTTGTCCGCACTGAACACATTCCTCATTGTTCCAAAATTCAAAATGCTGACCCTCCAGCAACTTCTTCCCATGCTGGGCAAGGAGTCTTGGCTGGTGACTCTAGATCTCAAGGAGGCATACCTGCACATCCCTATACGACCAGATTGCAGAAGACACCTCAGATTTCTTGCAGGATCAGAGCATTATCAATTCTCAGCATTGCCCTTTGGCTTATCTACTGCGCCCAGAGTATTCACGAAATGCCTGGCATCAGTAATTGCTCATTGCAGGCTTTAGGGAATTCAAATTTACCCATACCTGGACGACTGTCTAATACAAGCGGACAACAAGGCAAAATTAACAAAAGATTTGGAAAATGTCATGCAACTGTTGCAAGCCTTGCGATGCACAGTCAACATGCAAAAGTCAAGACTAGTACCATCCCAAAGGATAACTTTTTTGGGTGCAGAACTGGATACATCATCTCAGATGGCTTTTCTCACAGAAGAAAAACAAAAGCAACTACCAGTCTATTTCACGACATTAACAACACAAACTCAGCTTACTGCAAGGAAAGTCCTGCAAGCCCTGGGTTACATGGCATCCTGCATAATATTGATTCCGCATGCCAGGCTGCATATGAGAAAGTTGCAATGGTACCTAAGGAATGTATGGTCTCAACACAAGCACAGTCTAGAAGCCCAGATTCCAATAATTCCATGCCTGAAACAAGAATTCCTGTGGTGGGCTCAGGCCTGTCAGTTGAACAGGGGATTGCCTTTCCACAAACCACATCCAAGCCAGACCATCACCACGGACGCCTCAGACCTAGGCTGGGGAGCACACATAGTGGACAAGTGCATACAAGGCCTATGGACCCAAGACCAGCTGAATCTACACATAAATCTAAAGGAGATGCTGGCAGTGAAACATGCAATCCAGGCATTCAGACCACTCCTTCAACAAGGTCACCTGCTGATAAGGACGGACAATACCACAGTCATGTTGGTACATCAACAAACAGGGAGGTACACACTCATATCCTCTATGCCGGATGGCAATGGACCTGTGGAATGTGGCCCTGAATCTCAACATTCAACTACAGGCCAGATTTGTACCAGGAAAAGAAAATTCACTAGCAGACACCTTAAGCAGGACTACCACGGATGCTCACGAATGGATGCTGCATCCAGATATCTTCAAAGCCATAACAAAGAAATGGGGACTGCCAGAGATAGACCTGTTCGCCTCCCCACTCAACTGCCAATTGAAGAAATTCTGCACAAGAGCATACCACCCACTTGCCTGGAGGGTGGACTCCCTTTCCTTCAGCTGGAAAAACCTGACAGCATATGCATTCCCACCTCTTCCTTTGATGTACAAAGTCCTACTGAAGATCAAAGAGGATCAGACAAGGGTAATCCTGATAGCTCCAGACTGGCCGAGGCAACATTGGTACCCGCTACTGAGAAGCATGTCTCTGACTCACGCATGGCCTCTACCTCTATTTCCCTTACTTCTAACACAGAACAACTACAAGATCCTACATCCAAACTTGAAAACACTGAAGCTAGCTGCTTGGAATATTGCATAAAACAAAATAAACCAGATTTATCTCGGAGGGTTAAGGACATTATCCTGGAGGCACGCAGACCCTCCACAAGGAAAACTTATTCAGCCAAATGGAAAAGATACCTCATTTGGAGTGCAGCAAAGGGAGAAAATGTCTCATTGGCAAACATAGCACACATCCTGGAATACTTAGCAGAACTGTTCCACAATGGCCATTCCTACTCCTCCATTAAGATTCATGCATCAGCAATTTCAGCAGAATACAACATGGATCCTCCTGTCTTCTCTCATCCTCTACTCGGGCAGTTCTTGAGAGGAATCAAAAATGTAAAGCCTCCAAGGAAACCACCTTTACCTACATGGGATCTCAACTTTGTGCTGGAAAAGTTAACACTTCCCCCTTTTGAACCAGCAGCAACAGCAGACTTACAGTTCTTATCTTGGAAAACTGCTTTCCTGCTAGCAATCACTTCAGCAAGAAGGGTATCTCAGTTACAGGCATTAATGGCAGTACAGCCCTTCCTCATCTTCCATCAGGATAGAGCGTCTCTGAGAACTAACCCTACTTTTATGCCAAAAGTGGTCTCCAGAGTATCATTGAACCAAGCGATTCATTTACCTACATTCTTCCCCAACCCACAGAACAGGGGGGAAAGACTTCTACATACCTTGGATGTGCACAGACAATTACGCTACTATCTGGACAGAACTAAGACCAATAGAAAAACTGACCAGCTTCTGGTAGCATATGCAACAGGAATACAAGGGAAAGCAATTTCAAAACAGACAATCTCAAAATGAATAGGAAATTGCATTAGATTTTGCTACTCTTTTCATGGAAAGACGACTCCTGAAAATATCAGACCTCACTCCACAAGAGCTACAGCCACCACTACAGCTTTCCTACGAGGTGTGGCTACCAAAGACATTTTAGAAGCTGCTACTTGGAGCTCCGTGCATACATTTGCCAAGCATTATAATCTTCCTCTATACTCCAGATCCCGAGCAGGTTTTGCAACTGCTGTTTTGCAAGGGATCTTGACTACACCATCTTTATCTTAGTGCCTCCTCCCCCAGTTTGGCTATGGTATTCTACCCATATGTTAGGACTGCAGATGCATCCTTGAAGGACATAGTACAGTTTTGTACCTACCATAAATGTAGATGTCCGATAGGTATGCATCTGCAGTCAGGATTACCCACCCTCCTTCCCC
Organism: Protopterus annectens; assembly: GCF_019279795.1. NCBI lineage: Eukaryota > Metazoa > Chordata > Ceratodontiformes > Protopteridae > Protopterus > Protopterus annectens. The sequence continues at coordinate 516,452,384 of NC_056750.1, forward strand.
TCTGTGGTATTCCTAGGGTACTTACCCCTCTTTTAGCTAGCTGGGGGAATTTATTATGGTGTATTTGTTTGTGTATATATATATATATATATATATATATATATATATATATATATATATATATATATTGTTTGGAATTATTTGCATTTATCCAAAATTTAGCCTTCCTAGAGGGCACCTGGCATCTGGGGCAAGAAACACTGAGAAAAATGGCGTCGGCTGATGCCTTTATACCACAGCAGCTATGACATCGGGTGAAGAGCGACATCAGCCGAGGCCAGACCCAGACTTTGGAATCCGGCCGCCCGAAGGGCTGCCTGAGGCAGGACAACCCATATGTTAGGACTGCAGATGCATACCTATCGGACATCTACATTTATGGTAGGTACAAAACTGTACTTTGTGCATGTCTGGATTTTTTATCCATTCTCTAAATTTAGCCTTCCTTGGAGGGCACCTGGCATCTGGGGCAAGAAACACTGAAGAAGATGGCGTCGGCTAATGCTTTTATACCCCAGCCGCTCTGACGTCGGGGAAGAGGCGACATCAGCCGACGCCGGACCCAGACTTTGGAATCCGGCCGACCGAAGGGCTGCCTGAGTCAGGACAACCCATATGTCAGGACTGCAGTTGCATATCTATCGGACATCTACATTTATGGTAGGTACAAAACTGTACTTTCTACTGACCTCTAAAGTTTTGGATGCTTTTAAAGGTTCCCATGATTTTATGGTTTCCTTCTAGGATTGAGTAATTTTCCAATGGGTTTTGTGTCCATGTTGTAGTAGTAAAGTTCTTGCTGGTGAGCATTATTTATCTGTCGGTCTTTTTTTTTTTTTTTTTTTTTAGGGAGTGCTGTGCAAGGTAGTTTTTTTGTTTGCTTCTCCATTTAGTGTTTTTCTTGATGAACCTCCACTCTGTGAACCTTGTAATATTTGGTTAGTTAGATGTTGGTTTAACTGTGAAGCAGTTGGAGGGAGTGTCTGTATGGAATGTACTGGTAGCAAAAATGTCTGAAAATGAGAAGGCCAAGCATTATATGTAGCTTCTAGGGAATTTTATTTTGTGTCTCATCAACAAAATCTATATTTAGTACATTCCATGGAACAACTAAATTGTCATTAGAGCAAACCAGTGTCTTATTTTTTTCCCTACGTTAAAGGTCCTACACAGCAGAGCCAATTTCTTTTCAAACATGTGATTAGGTCATTGGGAGGGACTTGTAATCTAAAAGAATTAAGTCCGATTTGTACTCTTAAAATGCTCTCCCGGTTTTGCTTAGTTTCTTTGCTTTTATAAAAGTAGACCTGTTTCTTTGCTAACATAGTTGTATGTAAAACTTAACTTGATCGAAATGGAACTGTACAGAGACTAAGGTAACATGCAAAGAATATTTTTATTCCTTGCTGTTGGTATGTTCTGCATTTTATACTAAATAAATATTTTTTTTTTTTTATTCTTATTAAATGAAGTTATGGTGCTTCGATAGCGTTGTCACCTCACAGTAAGACACTGTCCGGTTCGATTCTCAGCTAGAGCGTCTTATGCGTGAATGGGCGTACCTTCGTTGAAGGTTGTGTGTTAGGGCTGGTAACTCGGCACGTAAAAATCAACTACCAATCATTAGCGGACCTGAGTTCCGCTGTGGCGACCCCTAACCGGGAAAAGCTGAAAGACACAACACAACATTATTACATGAAATTTTGGTTTGGGTGCTCTGTTAATGGTGAATGTTGTAATCAACCAAGAAAGCTTTGTAATCTGTACAAAGGCATATAGCTTGACATACTGTGTACAGAGTATGTTCTTGAGTATCTTGCAGCAGATTTGTAGTTCACAGAACTCCGAATCTGAGACCTTGTGAATCACAGAGCCCAGGATATTTAGCGCTACCTAAAGCCATGTACTGCATAGAGCTGTTGACTCTCTATAGAGTTTCATACAGAGAGGGTTCACTTAATACCCTGTACTGGAGGAACTCACAGGGAGGGGGTTTGAGTGAGCAGCATGTTTGCCTCTTCAGGGAAGAATATTGTCTTGCACTGGAGTTCTGCTTGCCATTGGAAAGTTTGCAGCTAGGAATTCTGAGGAGTGAGAGCTCTCTACAACAGTTGAATCTAAGGGTACATTTATGTCCAGTGTAGTGGGCATTATACCATGCTTTCTGGACAGCAGAGGAGTCTTGAGCTTTAAAAACAACTTGCATATCTCACTGGGTGATGCAATTTGCACATCCTTTTCCCAGTGCAAGTTCTTATTAGATGTCCGTTAAAAAAACAAAGGCTAGTAAATCAAAGGGGCTTGGTGGTGAGAGCCTGAAAACTGATCTGTTTAAAAATAGATGTGTGTTATAGCATAGTAGTCTAAAGAAGAGTTTTTCTTGTAGGGTAAAGCTGAAAAGACCCCCCCCCAAGGCATTTATATATTCTGCCTTGGAAATTTTGAATAGGAGCACTGTCTGAGATGCTTGCTGCTGACTGGTCGTTTGCCTGTTTCTGTGAAAGTAAGACCATCACAGGTTCTGTGGAATATTGCAGTGGCGGAAAGTTTTGCTACTGAAGTATAATGTATTTAGTGGTCAGCTCCTAAGTCAAACAGACACATAGTTGAAGTTATTTTGTAGTTAAGGGCAGTACACGCCTCGCTTTAATTTTGTGATTCTTACCTGCTCTTTCAGCAACTTTTAGTTTGTACCGTATCAGGTCTGGGTGGTGAACCATGGGCTGCATTCCTTGAGCAGCTGCATTCTTTTTTAAATTCTGATCATGTGATTTCTAACGTTTGTGTTTTGTTGCTGAACCTTTGAACCTGTGCATTCCAGTAAATGTTTGTAAAGATAGGAGCAGCCGAGGTGAATTTCCATAAATGAGCATAATCCGTCCCTTTTTATACTGTCTCTTGTTTTAGAGCCTTCCTTATGCATTCTCCCTGTTTCTTGCCCTTGTGTTCCAGTTCAGAAAGATTACTACAATACAACTTGGGAGGAGCCAGTTTTCAGAAGTGAACTGCATTCTATTATGTGGCAGTGTTACCTTTAAACAGCTTTGTCAGGGTATTACATTGGGGGAGAGAGGCATCTTGGTGAACCATGGTAGTTCATGGTGGTTTGTTTGCAATTTGGTGTTTCAAATTTAGTTTCAAAAGCTGAGATGTTAGTGATTTGCTTCTGTTAAGTCAAGGTATGCAGAGCTTGCAGCACAAAGATGTGTTTTCCTGCTGCATATTCACACTGTATACGTCCATGTTCATCATACCTTTGGTACAGCTGCAATTTTTATACACCGGTGTCTCCAAAGGATTAAACTGACCTTTTATTCCCCTTGATCTCAGCAGTCATAGCTTTGGGATGTGAACATATACTTGTAAAGGATGCATCAGTGCACGATTGAGAGTTCATGCTTTAAAAGCTATGTGTAAGCAAGCATTCCATGCTGTCTGTTCTCACCAAGAATTCTGCAGATTCATTTGGACTGTGGTTTATAAAAGTGTAAGTCCAAATGTAAAGCTTGACATGGAAGGAGATAACTTCCTGGCATCTAGTGCAAGTAGGAATGCCAGCAAATCACTTTAAGGATTTGTATGTTGACTGAGTACCACTTTAAGGCTTGTACGTTTACCACTGCATATAGTATCAGTGGCATTTTGCACCTACATCTGAAACATTGCTGTGAAGGGCACTCATTTGCCAACACAAATTTACATCTGTACAGACCAGAAGAAATGAGGTGATGTGTGATGAAATGGAGGAGAAGGTTTGGTGTAAATGGTTAAATAAGAGACAAGCTGAGAAATATGATATTGCCACTTTTTTGATAATGATAGCTGTGACGTTTACTGTGCTGATGTGTGATGAAGACTACAGGGGATGGAAGGGAGATGGGGTAAGGAATAGCTAATGTTCAGCAGATTCTGGCAGTGGTTGAGAAGGATATCTCCATAGGAATTGAAAGATGAGCAGTGCTATTCTTAAAGTTGTATCTGAGAGAATATTGCAGGACTGTTCATGGACTAAGCTGTTGAAAATGAGTTGAAAAATACCTTGGATTTGAGAGAAGGGAAGAACTTTTGTCAGCTTTTTCTTGCTGCTGAACAGAAGGGCTTTGCAGCAACTTGGAAGAATAAAATGTGTGGATAAGACGAAAACTGAAGCAACAACTGACTTAAATGTCCACTAAAGTTTAATTTTGTAGGTTTGGGATGGGAAGGAGAAGCATTTTATTAAGTAAGCTCTTTTCTGAGTGCTAAGGTTTAGTAGGTATATTTGTAGACCACTGTACAACTGTAGATAAACTGTTCAAACTTTGCTTAGATTATTGCTTTAGAATTACAGGCAGTGGTAATAATACATTGTATGAAGAAAGATGTGAGAACAGAACAGCCAATGGGTCCTGGCAGCTATTTGCTCCAGAAGCCACCTGTTTTGCAAATGGGCATTTGTTTGTCTTCCAGGTAGTACAGGTTTTACTGTACATCTTTTCTTAGTTTTAAGATGGTAGTGAGAATACTTGTAAGCCCAGAGGTTGAAAGGTTGCAGACAACATTGCCATAACCCATTCGGGACACAGTTGCAGATATAGCTGTTAAGGGTTTCTCACCGAAGCAGAAAGCTCAATAGCTGTCTAGTTCATGTTAGACTCCGAGTGTCGTGATAAAGCATGGATATTGTGCCACAGAGATCTGTAGGCTTGGTTATCATGTTTAACATGTACTCTTTAAAACATAACTAAACGTACAGATGTCTGTGGCAGAATGTGCTTCAGCTGTGCTCACCTAGAGAGAGCTATGAATGTAGCTCTCCAGTTATTTTTTAAGAAATTCAAAAGTAATGCAGACCAAAGGAATAAAATTTGGGTCTGTGTGTAAATAGTCAGTGATAGTAGAACACCAGGTGCTACATAAACTGTGCATCTTCTGAACAATAAGAACTATGAAACTCCAGTGCCTGCCATTATTGACTTGATTTAGCAGAGCATCAAATTGTTACAAGAGACCTCTCAACAAAAAGTGTCATGGCTGGGTTAAATTGCCCCATCATAACCCACTCAGAACATCCTTCAGACATCACTTAAGTTGTCTGAACTGTTGACTAGACCAACAACTAACAAGGGTTTATATTTCTGACCTCATCTGCTGAGCACAACTCCTAACAAGGGTTTATATTTCTGACCTCATCTGTTGAGCACTTCATTGTATGAATGCACGATCAGTGCTAGTCTTAAAATGTGATGTGAATCTCAAAAAAAATTTGCTGTACTCTTCAGGTACACTGAAAATTGTTCCAGCTGTGTTTCAGAAACATCCCAAAGAATGTCATCCAAAAGGCAGGCACAATTTAACATACTGAAAAAAAAATCACAATTAAATATGTAACACTTTTTTTTTTTTTCTAGAAGCCACCAACATCAAATTGGCTTAAACCAGGGCACATACAGTGCCCGTTGCTTCCCTTTTTATCTGGATATTTATCCTTCAGAACATTGATAATGATCCAATGCAAAGGGAATCTAAATCTGTAATTAAATTGATCCTATCATCTGATTTAAAAAAAAAAAAATCATAAACTGTCGGGGAAGTAAATCTAACTCGTGATGATTCGAGATGGATGTGAAAACATCAGCACCATCAGTAGTAAGAAACAGTATTACTACTCCATAGGTTTCCCCTTTAAACATCCCAAAAAGTCCCAAGAGTCTTTGACTAAATAAAATATCTTCTCATAGATGTGTTTCAGCCCTCTATCAAAAGAGACCAAAGATGCTTCTTGGAATCGTGTGCTGCCACTGTAGGACGAAGAGGGAGTTTGTTAAATCTTTATTAGTCTATCAATTTATTTGACTTCCCTTGTATTGGATAATTTTTTTGAAGGAGAATATTTAAAAAGATAAAAGGGGTGGTGATGGGTGCGTCATGCCCTCCCAGTTTATGGGTGCGACATGTCCTCCTGTTTATGCTAGTTCGGTGTTGGTGGCTTGCGAACAGCGTTGCATATTTAAATGTGAATTTTTTCATTGTGTTATATGTGCTTGCTATTCAGTAAGCTTCTGAATTACATTTGGAACAATTTTTAGTGTACTTCGAATAGTAAAACTTTTTTTTTTTTTTTTTTTTTTTTTTTTTTTTTTTTTTTTGTGATTCACTTCACATTTTAGTAAGATAAGCATTAATTTGTTGGCTGTATTGATTACATATTCATATAGTGGTTTTAAAGGTAAACTCCACTTTAAGAATTGCAAAAATCTATTTTTTCACCCTTCTCTGTTTTCTGAGTTATTTTACAGCTTCAAAATCACTCACTGCTTTTTATAGATTTTTAATATGCTTTCTGCAAAATGGCGATCGATGGGGCTTGATATAGCAATGAGTTCTTATTTTTCTTCCAAGCCTTTCTCTTTCCTGTAGTTCATTTCAAGTCTGCTTTACATGAGTCATACTAGATATAAGGAAGTAGTGGTGTATTCCCATGCCATTGACATGTAATGGGATTAGTGTTTGTCACTTTTATTTTGTATACTGTCTGTAACAAGATTTCATGTCCTTCAAGGATGCATCTGCAGTCCTTACAAATGGGTTGTCCTGTCGTCAGGCAGCCCTTCGGTCGGCCGGATTCCAAAGTCTGGGTCTGGCCTCGGCTGGTGTCGCACTTCACCCGACGTCATAGCTGCAGTTCTTCGGGTATAAAGGCATCAGCCGACGCCATTTTCCTCAGTCTTTCTTGCTGCGTGGCGCCCGAAGCAGAAGCTGTTCGCAAGTGCCGGTCGGTCAGAACCAGAGATTACTACTACAAGTACCGAAGACTTCTAAAAAGCTAAGTACCCCGTTGGGGACTCTCTCTTGCCTCAGCCGATGTCAGAAAAAGTCAATAACTGTTTAACTTGTGGGAAACACATACCTCATAAAGATTTCCACTCTTACTGTTTGCCTTGTTTAGGCCCAGACCACGACGTAGCAGCCTGTTCGGCCTGTGCTTCATTCAACCGACGAACGCTTAGGCGTCGGTCGGAGTTTGCTGAACAGTTTTTCGGCTCAGATTTTGCGTACATTATGCCGTCGGATCCTCCGACCACCCAAATTGTTAAAAAACGCAAAGAAAAAGACCGACACTCGCGGTCCGTGGTTTCGGCCGAAACCATGGTTAAGCAAACCGCGAGTGTCTCGGTTTCGGCCGAAACCGAGGAAACTGATCAAAGTACAGCCGAATCAATGACTACTACTGAGGTTCCTGCTACTTTACTGGAATCGGCCTCAGAAATTTTACCTACAACAGTGGCTTCTAGTGACTTATCAGACACCATCCCTTTGGATGTCTCTACCCCAGCACGTGGTGCTGCTAGGCCTCCTGCAGCCATGTCTATTAAGGCCTTTGCCAGGGCTAAAGCAGCCAAATCTACTAAATCTGTGCCTGTTAAACCCCCCTCAACCAGGCCCACTTCTAGTTCACAAATGCTTACTCTGGCAGAAGATTTAATATCCTTAATTAGGGGATCTCAATCTCACCCAGACAGGGCCTTTCAGCCCCCAGAAAAGAGACCTAGAGCAGAGCCCCCCGAGCCTGTGTCCTCTGATGATTCTGCAGATGACTCAGATATTACAGACCAGCCAGAGGCTCCTTTCTCCAATTATGAAGACTCAGATGCTGAAGAATCCATTCCAGCTGCTTCTCCACCAGAAGAATTCTCCTTTGGGGGAACCTTACATGCCATGAGAGAACAATTCCAATGGCAGGAACAGGATTTCTCAGATTCCAGAAAAAGACTTGGGACTTTTCTGCATCTACCACAACACAGGCCCTTAGCTATACCTCCTGTCCTCTCTGTTGTGGACGATGCATTTAATGATGTCTGCACTGCACCAGATTCCTTACCTCCAGCCCCTGCCAAACCAGATAGATTTTACAGGGTGCCAGACACTCATCATCACCTATACAAGGCCCCACTTGCAGACCCCGAAACTATATCCCAGGGACCTAAGGCAGTAGCCTCGACCACAGCAAAAAACCCTATTCCTTCTGAAAGGGAAGCCAGGTCTTTAGACAGATGGGGCAAAAAAGTTTACACCTCTGCTACTCTCTCAGCTAGAGCTTTAAACTGTCAGGTTCACATGATACAATACCAAGAGTTTATGCTTGATCAGTTAACTAAAAAGCTATCCTCTGATGACTCTATAGATAAGAAATATGTATTAGAAATGGTAAATAACATACAACAGGTTAGTAACCATTCCTTAAAATGTGGCTATGATGCACTGGAGGCTTCATTTAGATCAGCCATGACTGGCACAGTGATAAGAAGACATGCATGGCTGAAGGAACAGGTCTTACCGGATCATGTTAAAGCTAAGTTATTAGATGCTCCTATGGATAAGGCCAGTTTTGTTTGGTACACCTGCCCAGCAGGTAATGAAGAAAATGGAAGAAAAGGCAAAATCTGTACAAACGGTTAAAGATTTCTTACAGGTTCAGCCCCCAAGGTTTAGCAGGAACTGGCCTGCCAAAAATTGGTCCTTTCCTGACTCCACAAGATCCCAAAGGGGCAGGAATAGACGTTCCAGAGGCAGAAATCAATCCAGAGGGGGTGCCTACAGAGGACGACAGTGGCAAGGTAATAACAGAGGCACAGACACAGCCACTACCACTACAACAGGACAATCACAGTGACTTGATTCTAACTCCGCCTACCAGGGAACAAATAGCAGCACCATTAGGCGGAAAATTAACCTTATTTTCGAAAAACTGGCACTATATCACAAAAGACAAGTGGATTTTGCAAACCATAGACCAAGGTTACCGGTTCCACTTCCACACTTTACCAGTCAAAAGAGGAATGCCAAACCTGCCTCCAAACCAAAAAACAGAAGCTCTACAGCAGATAATGCAATTAACAAAGATGAGAGCTGTGGAAAGAGTACCAATAGCAGAACAAGGCAAAGGATTCTACTCCAGACTATTCCTAGTTCCAAGAAAGGAAAAAAGTTGGAGACCTATTCTCGACCTGTCCACCTTAAACACATACATCATTGTCCCAAAATTCAAAATGCTGACCCTACAGCAACTTCTTCCCATGCTGGGCAAGGAGTGTTGGCTGGTAACTCGATCTCAAGGAGGCATACCTGCACGTCCCCATTTGACCAATTTGCAGAAGATACCTCAGATTTCTTGCAGGATCAGAGCACTATCAATTCTCAGCATTGCCCTTTGGCTTATCTACTGCGCCCAGAGTATTCACAAAATGCCTGGCATCAGTAATCGCCCACTGCAGACTACAGGGAATCCAAATCTATCCATACCTGGACGACTGCCTGCTACAAGGGGACAACAAAAGCAAGCTGACAACAGATTTACAAAGGGTCATTTACTTGCTACAAGCACTGGGATACACAGTCAATTTACAAAAGTCAAGGCTGATACCATCCCAAACAAGGACATTCTTGGGCTGAATTGGACACAGTAAAACAAATGGCATTCCTAACTGCAGAAAAACAAAAAGAACTACCTCTTTACTTGGCACTAACAAAACAGAACAAGCTAACAGCAAGAAAAGTTCTGCAGGCCTTGGGCTTCATGGCATCATGCATAATCTTGGTTCCACATGCCAGACTGCATATGAGAAAACTACAGTGGTACCTAAAGAATTTATGGTCCCAACACAGGCACAGCCTAGAAGCAGAAATTCCACTAATCCCATGCCTAAAACAGGAGTTCCTATGGTGGGCTCAAGCATGCCAGTCAAACCCAGGCCTACCCTTTCACAACTATCAAGCAAGCCAAACCATCACAACAGACGCCTCAGACCTAGGATGGGGGGCTCACATGCTGGACAAATGCATACAAGGATTGTGGACGCAGGACCAGCTTCACCTGCACATCAACCTAAAAGAAATGCTGGCAGTAAAACTGGCAATACAAAAATTCAGACCATTTCTCAAAGAAGTCCATTTGATGATAAGGACAGACAACACCACAGTCATGTGGTACATCAACAAACAGGGAGGCACTCATTCATACCCCCTATGCAGAATGAATTTGGACCTTTGGAACCTGGCACTCAGCTACAACATCCAGTTACAGGCAATATTTGTACCGGGAAAGGAGAATACTCTAGCAGACATGTTAAGCAGAACCACCTCGGATGCTCACGAATGGATGCTACACCCGGACATCTTCAAGACCATCTCAAAGAAATGGGGAATGCCACAGATAGATCTATTCGCTTCCCCTCTCAATCACCAGCTCAAAAAATTCGGCACAAGGACATTCCATCCACTTGCATGGAAAGTGGATTCGCTCTCCTTCAGCTGGAAAGGTCTGACAGCATATGCATTCCCACCTCTTCCCTTGATACACAAGGTATTACTAAAAATCAAGGAGGAACGTCCAAGGATAATCCTGATAGCTCCGAACTGGCCAAGACAACACTGGTACCCATTACTGAGGAGCATGTCTCGGGACAAAATGTGGTCAATACCCCTGATGCCTTTGATAACTCACTACAGCATCATGCATTCAAACCTAAAAACGTTGCAACTGACTGCATGGAACATCACATAGCAGCAATTAATCCAGATCTTTCCCAAAGGGTTAGACATTATCCTTGAAGCCCGCAGACCTTCAACAAGAAGGAACTATGCAGGAAAATGGAAAAGGTTTGTAATTTGGAGTGCTGAAAGAGGAAAAGATGTGTCGAATATAGATATTGCCAACATTCTGGAATACTTGGCAGAGCTTCTACATACAGGCCTGTCCTATTCCTCCATCAAGATACATGCATCAGCTATTTCAGCAGAATACAGTTTTGATCCACCTGTCTTTTCACATCCTCTACTCAGGCAGTTCCTCAGAGGGATCAAGAATGTAAAACCTCCTAGGAAGCCACCATTGCCAGCTTGGGATTTGAACTTTGTGCTAGAAAAGTTGACACTCGCACGTTTTGAACCAGCAGCAACAGCAGACCTACAGCATCTATCATGGAAAACTGCTTTCCTACTGGCAATAACCTCTGCAAGGAGAGTTTCTGAGCTTCAGGCCCTAATGGCAGTACAACCCTTCCTAATCTTCCACCAAGATAGAGTGTCCATGAGGACTAATCCTACATTTATGCCTAAGGTGCTATCCAGAGTGTCTTTAAACCAGGCAATCCACCTACCTACCTTCTTCCCCAACCCACAAAACAGAGGGGAAAGAATGCTGCATACCTTGGATGTACATAGACAGCTACGCTACTACCTGGACAGAACAAAAGTAACAGAAAAACTGACCAGCTTTTTGTAGCCTATGCAACAGGAAGGGAAGGAAAAGCAATTTCCAAACAGACAATCTCCAAATGTATAGGAAATTGCATACGATTCTGTTACTCCTTCCATGGAAAACCAATTCCACAGAACATAAGGCCTCATTCTACAAGGGCAACAGCCACTACCACAGCCTTCTTACGAGGAGTGGCAACCAAGGACATTATTGAGGCGGCTACTTGGACCTCCGTGCATACATTTGCCAAGCATTATAATTTACCTCTGTATTCCAGATCCCGAGCAGGGTTTGCCACTGCTGTACTGCAAGGGATCCTAACCACACCATAATCTATTCTTCCTCCTCCCTAGTTGGCTATGGTATTCTACCCAGTTGTTATGACTGCAGATGCATCCATGAAGGACATAGTACAGTTTTGTACCTACCATAAATGTAGATGTCCGAACTGGATAGCATCTGCAGTCAGGATTACCCTCCCTCCTTCCCCTCTGTGGTACTCCTAGTGTATTTACCCTCCTAATAGCTAGCTGGTGGGGGGGAGTCTCTTATGGTGTATTTGTTTGTATATATGTACATACATGCTTATTTTTGTGTTTGCCTTCTATCTTTTTGGAAACATTGGCATTTACCCAAAATTTAGCCTTCCAAAAGGGCAACTGGCATCTGGGGCAAGAAACACTGAGGAAAATGGCGTCGGCTGATGCCTTTATACCCAAAGACCAGCAGAGATGACGTCTGGTGAAGTGCGACATCAGCCGAAGCCGGACCCGGACTTTGGAATCCGGCCGACCGAAGGGCTGCCTGACGACAGGACAACCCAGTTGTTATGACTGCAGATGCTATCCAGTTCGGACATCTACATTTATGGTAGGTACAAAACTGTACTTTACACATATTGGTAGTGAAGCGCTCAGCGAATGGGGTTGGTTTAGCGAATAGTTCGGACAACTTGAGTGAAGTCTGAAGAATGTTTTGAATGGGCTCTGGTGGTGCAGTTTAACCTGGCATGACAGAAGTTATGAATATAATTGCAAACCGGATTATTTTTAAAGCAAGCTGTATGGTTTTTAAAGTGGTGGTTAGTGAACCACATTTTGTTTATAAGACAGTGAATAATTTCAAAAACACTTTTGGAATTTAATTCCATGGTATGACCTGCTATGGGTGACGTAATCAATGTACATATGATTTAGAAGGAGAAATCCTGGTCTTGGATAATGTTTTGAAATCAAAAGCCTTTTGCAGAAAGGGAACTGCTCTTCTAAACGTGGAGTATATATTGCTAAATGTATAGGATGATCTTGTTTTTGTATAGACAAAATCGAATGCTGTCTACACAAATGTACTTTGACATCAAGAACAAAAATCTTAATGCCTTGTATAAATATTTATCATTAAACAATGTAATAAATTTGTTTTTGTAATTTTAGAACCGGTAAAAATTAATCCATGAAGGGTGTGGGATTGGGAAACGAAATTGAAGCATGGTGAAATGTGGCAATTTCGTTGAATGCCACTGAGGGTCCATGTTTGAATTTATTCCCATACAACCCCAGCTCAGACTAATATCTATTGTTATTTTTGCTCTTATGTTTTTAATATGTTTTCTTAGCATGCTTTTATTTATTGCTCACTGTGTTTTTTTTTTAATGGTATAATGTATGGGATAAGTGATTTGCATTGTTTTACCACTTAAACTGTTTTGTTTATTTATTTATTTATATTACATTTGTTGACTGGGCTTGTCTGACTGAGCTGAAGAGCCCTTTTTCAGCAGAGGCCCAGGGAGAAAAGCTCCAACATATTATACAATTTTCATTCTAAATTCGCATTAAACAGCAATGTTACAGGATTATTGCAAGGTGTTAAGTAGCAGTACAATAGAATGCCGTGGTGGTACGGCGGTAGCGTTGTTACCTCACAGCAAGAGGTTCTCCTGTTCGATGCTGGGCTTGGGAGTGCCTTCTTTGTGGAGTCTGCATGTCCTCCCCGCGGTTGGGTAGCGTTCGAAAGACATGCGTGCGTAAATCGGCGTGCCTTTGTTGAAGGTTGAGCGTTGAGCTGGCACCTCAGCGTTTCGTAAAAATCTACTGCCAATCATTAGTGGACCGGAGTTACGCTGTGGCGACCCCTTACCGGGAAAAGCCGAAAGACAAACATTAAGTAGCAATACAATGCTATACAGTGTCAAAAATCAGGAGTATAGCAACTCTTTTTATATTTTATATTATAATATATATATTATATTATTCATATTTATATATGTTTAACTGAATTGATTTAATTGGATGTGATTAGTCTTTGATATCCTATACAAGGAAGTGGATTTTTGGATTTGATTTATTCTGATGAAGTCCCACATATAGGGATGGAAGCACTTAATGACTTTTTACAATTTTATTTAATTTTCAATAAAACTTAAGTTTTACTTCAGTTTCAGACTCTTATCCTATGGTTGTCCTGCACCCAGCGTTCTGATTTTTGAATTACTAGTTTTTGTTTTTGGAATGCCATACCATTTATTTCTAGAGGTTTCCTGTACCATCTGAGTCTTTCTTGGAGATGCTCGCTTGGATCTTATTTCCCCCTCTTCCTTCAACCTGAAATTCCCCAGTTTGTCCCCCTCAAATTATTGATGTATCTTGGTGTCCCACTTCATCTCTTTGTCTGTCTTTTTTTTTTTTCATTTATTACTAGTAATAATACTACTGCGGTGGTGGTGCTGCGGTAGCGTTGTCGCCTCACAGTTGGACGTTGCCCGTTCGATTCTCAGAGCGTCTTCTGTGTGGCGACGTGTGAATGGGCGTTCCTTCGTTGAAGGTTGTGCGTTAGGCCCGGCAAGCCAGCTCGTAAAACTGTACTGCCAATCATTAGCGGACCGGAGTTCCACTGTGGCGACCCCTAACCGGGAAAAGCCGAAAGACACAAACAAACTAGTAATAATACTACTGATACTTTCACTTTTCTCCTCAATATTTTCTACCATTATGTCTTTACTTCTTTTCTGCCTTGCATGTCCTAACATCCTTGCAACCCTTATGTTATTTTTCTAGACCTTAATACATATTTTTCTCATTTTCCATGTCGTCTTATTAATACAGTTCTCTCATTTGTTGCTGCTTGTGGAATATCCACTTTGCACAGAACTGCTGATGTCCTTCAAGGATGCATCTGCAGTCATAACAAATGGGTTGTCCTGTCGTCAGGCAGCCCTTTGGTCGGCCGGATTCCAAAGTCTGGGTCCGGCTTCGGCTGATGTCGCACTTCACCCGACGTCATCTCTGCTGGTCTTCGGGTATAAAGGCATCAGCCGACGCCATTTTCCTCAGTCTTTCTTGCCGCGTGGCGCCCATAGCTGAAGCTGTTCGCAAGTGCCGGTCGGTCAGATCCAGAGATTACTCCTACCGAATACTACTTCGAAGACTTCTAAAAAGCTAAGTACCCCGTTGGGGACTCTTTCTTGCCACAGCCGATGTCAGAAAAAGTCAATAACTGTTTAACTTGTGGGAAACAAATACCTCATAAAGATTTCCACTCTTACTGCCTGCCTTGCTTAGGCCCAGGCCACGACGTAGCAGCCTGTTCAGCCTGTGCTTCCTTCAACCGACGAACGCTTAGGCGTCGGTCGGAGTTTGCTGAGCCGTTTTACGCCTCAGGTTTTGCGTACATTATGCCGCCGGATCCTCCGACTACCCAAATTGTTAAAAACGCAAAGAAAAGACCGACACTCGCGGTCCGCGGTTTCGCCAAACCACGGTTAAGCAAGCCGCAGTGTCTCTGTTTCGGCGAAACCGAAAACCGGTCAATCTTCAGCCGAATCCATGACTACTACTGAGGCTCCTGCTACCTTAGTTGAATCGGCCTCTGAAATTTTGCCTACTACTGTGGTTCCTAGTGATTTATCAGACACCATCCCTTTGGATGTCTCTACCCCAGCACGTGGTGCTGCTAGGCCTCCTGCAGCCATGTCTATTAAGGCCTTTGCCAGGGCTAAAGCAGCCAAAACTGTTAAATCAGTGCCTGTTAAGACCCCCTCACACAGGCCCTCTTCTAGTTCACAAATGCTTACTCTGGCAGAGGATTTAATATCCTTAATTAGGGGATCCAAATCTCACCCAGACAGGGCCTCTCAGCCCCCAGAAAAGAGACCTAGAGCAGAGCCCCCCGAGCCAGTGTCCTCTGATGATTTTTCGGATGACTCAGACATTACAGATCAGCCAGAGGCTCCTTTTTCTACTTATGAGGATTCCGATGCTGAAGAATCCATTCCATCTGCCTCTCCACCAGAGGAATTTTCCTTTGGAGAAACCTTACATGCCATGAGAGAACAATTCCAATGGCAGGGACAAGATTTCTCAGATTCAAGAAAAAGGCTTAGGACATTTCTGCACTTACCACAACATAGGCCCTTAGCTATACCTCCAGTACTGCCTGTTGTGGATGATGCATTTAATGATGTTTGCACTGCTCCTGATACTTTACCTCCAGCCCCTGCCAAACCAGATAGATTTTACAGGGTGCCAGACACTCATCACCACCTATACAAGGCCCCACTTGCAGATCCTGAGACTATATCCCAGGGGCCTAAGGCAGTAGCCTCGACCTCAGCAAAAAACCCTATTCCTTCTGAAAGGGAATCCAGGTCCTTGGAGAGATGGGGGAAAAAAGTTTACACCTCTGCTACTCTCTCAGCTAGAGCTTTAAACTGTCAGTTTCATATGATCCAATACCAAGAGTTTATGCTTGATCAGTTAACTAGGAAGCTGTCCTCTGACTCCTTAGATAAGAAATATGTTTTAGAAATGGTGAATAACATTCAGCAGGTTAGTAACCATTCTTTAAAATGTGGCTATGATGCACTGGAGGCTTCATTTAGATCATCCATGACTGGCACAGTGATAAGAAGGCATGCATGGTTGAAAGAACAGGTCTTGCCGGATCATGTTAAAGCAAAGCTGTTAGATGCTCCTATGGATAAGGCCAGTCTATTTGGTACACCTGCTCAGCAAGTAATGAAGAAAATGGAAGAGAAGGCAAAATCTGTACAAACAGTTAAGGATTTCTTACAGGTTCAGCCCCAAGGTTTAGCAGGAACTGGCCTGCCAAAATTGGTCCTTTCCAGACTCCTCAAAATCTCAGAGGCAGGAATAGACGCTCTAGAGGCAGAAATCAATCCAGAGGAGGTGCCTACAGAGGACGACAGTGGCAAGGCAATAACCGAGGCACAGACACAACCACTGCCACTGCAACAGGACAAACACAGTGACTTGGCTCTGACACCGCCTACCAGGGAGCAAATAGCAGCACCTTTAGGCGGAAAGTTAGCCTTATTTTCGAAAAATTGGCACTATATCACAAAAGACAAGTGGATTTTGCAAACCATAGACCAAGGCTACAGGTTCCACTTCCACACCTTACCAGTAAAAAGAGGAATGCCAAACCTACCTCCAAATCAAAAAACAGAAGCTCTAAAGCAGATAGCTCAATTAACAAAGATGAGAGCTGTGGAAAGAGTACCAATAACAGAACAGGGCAAAGGATTCTACTCCAGACTCTTCCTAGTACCAAGAAAAGAGAAAAGTTGGAGACCTATTCTCGATCTGTCCGTCTTAAACACATACATCATTGTCCCAAAATTCAAAATGCTGACCCTACAGCAACTTCTTCCCATGCTGGGCAAGGAGTGTTGGCTGGTAACTCTAGATCTCAAGGAGGCATACCTGCACGTCCCCATACGACCAGATTGCAGAAGATACCTCAGATTTCTTGCAGGATCAGAGCATCATCAATTCTCAGCATTGCCCTTTGGCTTATCTACTGCGCCCAGAGTATTCACAAAATGCCTGGCATCAGTAATCGCTCACTGCAGGCTACAGGGAATCCAAATTTATCCATACCTGGACGACTGCCTGTTACAAGCGGACAACAAAAGCAAGCTGACAACAGATTTACAAAGAGTCATTTGCTTACTACAAGCCCTGGGATACACAGTCAATTTAAAAAAGTCAAGACTGATACCATCCCAAACAAGAACATTCTTGGGTGCGGAATTGGACACAGTAAAACAAATGGAATTCCTAACTGCAGAAAAACAAGAACAACTCCCTCTTTACTTCTTGGCATTAACAAAGCAGAACAAACTAACAGCAAGAAAAGTACTGCAGGCCTTGGGCTTCATGGCATCATGCATAATCCTGGTCCCACATGCCAGACTGCATATGAGAAAGCTACAGTGGTATCTAAAGAATTTATGGTCTCAACACAGGCACAGCTTAGAAACCGAAATCCCACTAATCCCATGCCTGAAACAGGAGTTCCTATGGTGGGCTCAAGCATGCCAGTCAAACCCAGGCTTGCCCTTCCACAACTTTCAAGCAAACCAAACCATCACAACGGCCTCAGACCTAGGCTGGGGCACATGTTGGACAAATGCATACAAGGATTGTGGACTCCAGACCAGCTGCACCTGCACATAAACCAAAAGAAATGCTGGCAGTAAAACTAGCAATCCAGAAATTCAGACCATTCCTCAAAGAAGGCCATTTAATGATAAGGACAGACAACACCACAGTCATGTGGTACATCAACAAACAGGGAGGCACTCATTCATACCCCTATGCAGAATGACTCTGGACCTTTGGAATATGGCTCTGAGCTACAACATCCAGTTACAGGCAATATTTGTGCGGAAAAGAAAACACCCTAGCAGACATGTTAAGCAGCACCACCTCGGATGCTCACGAATGGATGCTACACCCGGACATCTTCAAGGCCATCACAAAGAAATGGGGAATGCCACAAATAGACCTATTCGCATCCCCACTCAATCACCAGCTCAAAAATTCTGCACAAGGACATACCACCCACTTGCATGGAAGGTGGACTCTCTATCCTTCAGTTGGAAAGGCCTGACAGCATATGCATTTCCACCTCTTCCTTTGATGCACAAGTTACTACTGAAAATCAAAGAGGAACGTCCAAGGATAATCCTGATAGCTCCGAATTGGCCAAGACAACACTGGTACCCATTGCTGAGGAGCATGTCTCAGGGAGAATGTGGTCAATACCCTGATGCCTTTGATGTTAACTCAGAACAACTACAACATCATGCACCCAAACCTAAAACCTTGCAACTGACTGCCTGGAACATCACATAGCAGCAACTAACCCAGACCTATCCCAAAGGGTTAAAGACATTATCCTTGAAGCCCGCAGACCTTCAACAAGAAGGAACTATGCAGGAAAATGGAAAAGGTTTGTCATTTGGAGTACTGAAAGAGGAAAAGATGTGTCGAACATAGATATTGCTAACATCCTGGAGTACTTGGCAGAGCTTCTACATACAGGCCTGTCCTATTCCTCCATCAAGATACATGCATCAGCTATTTCAGCAGAATACAGCTTCGATCCACCTGTCTTTTCGCATCCTCTACTTAGGCAGTTCCTCAGAGGGATCAAGAATGTAAAACCTCCTAGGAAACCACCATTACCAGCATGGGACTTGAACTTTGTGCTAGAAAAATTGACACTCCCTCCATTTGAACCAGCAGCAACAGCAGACCTTCAACACCTATCATGGAAAACTGCTTTTCTACTGGCAATTACTTCAGCAAGGAGGGTTTCGGAACTACAGGCCTTAATGGCAGTACAACCCTTCCTAATCTTCCATCAAGATAGGGTGTCCATGAGAACTAATCCTACATTTATGCCTAAGGTGGTATCCAGAGTGTCCTTGAACCAGGCAATCCACCTACCTACCTTCTTTCCCAATCCACAGAACAGGGGGGGAAAGACTGCTGCATACCTTGGATGTACATAGACAGTTACGCTACTACCTGGACAGAACCAAAGGTGACAGAAAAACTGACCAGCTTTTAGTAGCCTATGCAACAGGAAGGGAAGGAAAAGCAATTTCCAAACAGACAATCTCCAAATGGATAGGAAATTGCATAAGATTCTGTTACTCCTACCATGGAAAACCAATTCCACAGAACATAAGACCTCATTCTACAAGGGCTACAGCCACTACCACAGCTTTCTTACGAGGAGTGGCAACCAAGGACATTATTGAGGCGGCTACTTGGACCTCCATGCATACATTTGCCAAGCATTATAATTTACCTCTATACTCTAGATCCCGAGCAGGTTTTGCCACTGCTGTACTGCAAGGGATCCTAACTACACCATAATTCTTCTTCCTCCTCCCTAGTTTGGCTATGGTATTCTACCAATTTGTTATGACTGCAGATGCATCCTTGAAGGACATAGTACAGTTTTGTACCTACCATAAATGTAGATGTCCGAACAGGATAGCATCTGCAGTCAGGATTACCCACCCTCCTTCCCCTCTGTGGTACTCCTAGGGTATTTACCCTCCTAATAGCTAGCTGGGGGGGAGTCTCTTATGGTGTATTTGTTTGTATATATGTACATATATGCTTATTTTTTGTATTTGCCTTCTACTATTTTGGAAACATTGGCATTTATCCAAAATTTAGCTTTCCAAGAGGGCAACTGGCATCTGGGGCAAGAAACACTGAGGAAAATGGCGTTGGCTGATGCCTTTATACCCGAAGACCAGCAGAGATGACGTCGGGTGAAGTGCGACATCAGCGGCCGGACTCAGACTTTGGAATCCGGCCGACCGAAGGGCTGCCTGACGACAGGACAACCCATTTGTTATGACTGCAGATGCTATCCTGTTCGGACATCTACATTTATGTTAGGTACAAAACTGGCGTAATGGTTAAGGTGTTTGCCTTGGAAGCACAAAGTGCAGGGTTTAAATCTCACAAGGGATAATTGGCTAAGCTTAAAATGGCTCGCAAGGGCAGTTAGCTTAGTACTAACCTATGCTATGCTAAAACTGTACTTTTTATGCTTATTGCTGGAGTAATGGGTGAAAAAGGCTTCTAGCATCAGCGCACTGAACTGATTATAAAACAAAGTAAATAATTTTCTGCTGCTCCCTCCTCCTAGTTTTTTCCTCCTTTCCCTGTCTTTTCTTTCACTGGCTCATTGCCTCAGTTTCTTGCTTTTAGAACTGTATCCTGTTAGTCTCCAGTTCCCACATTCACTTAAATTTAAAATGTGTAGCTTTGCTTCTATGCATCTTTGCAGACCTTCTGTAATTACTTGTCCTGTTCAGCTGGTTTGGTCACCTTTCCAGCTCTAGAAGCAGGAGTCTCTCTTGTAATCATCTTATTTTTAGCCAGTGGTGCAGTCACCCTCGTCCCTTCTGGGTTTTTCGCATCCTCTCCTAGCCAACCCTCCTATTTATCACCAGTGCCTGAGCTGGCCTACCTCAGACAAATGGCTTATTGTGACATGGCTAGCCAGCTGTTGGTTTCACTGCCTCTCCTTCCCCTACTAAGTTGCTAGCTGCTACTGTAGCCCCACCTAGTGAGGTAATTTGGTTCTCATACTCCTGCATATGCCATATGTGTCCCCACTGCTACCATCCTGGTTGCATCTGCCATCAACTTCACAATCTGATTTGGAATAGTTCTGCTGTCAAAACCCTTGCACTTTTCTGCCTGTTAATGTAATCCTGTTTATGATTACATAATTTGTCAAATAATCCACTCCCCTTGTGCTTTCTAAGCTACCAGTTATCCATGCTGTACATCTTTCCTTATTTTTTATTATTCACTTTCACTTTAGCACTTCTATAGCCTGTGCTGCTGCTGTTTGTGAAGCTGCTGCTCCTCCTTCCCTAGTTCTCAGCTTTGTTGCACTGTTGCCCACTGTCTGTCCTTTACTCCTCTCTGTTACCAGTACGCGAGTTCTTTCTGTTTGTGCTTCTCCTGGCTGTGCATTTTCATAAGTTATTGCTGTACCTTTCCCCTTCTCAATCTTTTCATCTACTTATTTATTTCTTACTTGTAGCCGTTCTACCCAGTCCAGGGTCTTGGGTCTCTTGACTGACCCTAAAGGGGATCTAGAAGGGCAGATTAAGATGCTGACTACATGCACTGCTTTCATTCGCCCCTCCCTTCTCCCAAAGGTCTTGCAGCCATAGTACGTTTTAACCTTTGTTCAAGTATTTGTTAGAAAGGTAATTATTAGCCCAAGTCTAGTTTTGCAGCAAGAAGAATACTAATATACTAACATTACTTAAAAACTGCCATAGTAGGAAAACGAAAACTCAAATACTTTGGTCTCGTAATGCAAAGACAGGATTCACTCGAGAACGCTGATGCTGGCGAGTAGCAGCAGAGGTTAAGGGGGTGGAAGTTTCAACTGTGCATTTTGATTATTTGCTTTCAGATTTTTGATTGTGTCAGACTGCCCATGGCTTTGATTGTGACTGATAAGGAGAGAGGGTTTTGGTTGAGCCCACCAACCTGGTTAACAAATGAAAGAAAAAAACAGCTATGGTTATCCTGTATCCACTGTTCCTGATGCATCTTCCATTCCTTCTTTTGCGACCTACTTCTCCATTCCTGTACTGTCATCTCCCTCACTTCTTTGTGTGGTGTCCTTATCAGAGACTACCCTGCAATGTGCTGCAAGCCCACAGCTTAGTTTGGATGTGGATAATCTCTGTTTCCCTGCTTTGTGTGCTCCGTAGTAGCTCTGTAAATGTTATCCCAGTTCTTGTCCACTTTTAGGTTTCCTTATGATCCCCCTCCCCATGTGTTAGGTGTTGCATGTAAAACAGGCCCTCCCTGTTTGTTTCATCTAGGTCAAGCCATTAAGTTACATGAAACTGTCTGCAAACTGTGTGGCCTTAGTAACAGTGCATACCTATAGGACTACTGTAATAGAATATTAGATGTTACACACTGCCTGAGAAGATAAACAAGCTGCATGCTACACTTCAGAATAACGCCTTTTCTTAACCTGGGGGCAAGCTCAAGTCAACACCCACTTGATACACTGCATGCTGCTGGTTGTGCAGCCATGGTGAAGGTAAAGTTGAAAAAAGGTAGACTACAGCAGTGTGCTTCCATAATGGGAAAAGCAGTGAATTTGACTTCACAAACTGTGGAATAGCTACAGTGATTGCTCAGTATGGGTAGAAGTTGAGAGGGTGGAAGTATCTAAATGCATAGCAGAATACAGAGCATGATTTGAGTAAAGTTGAATTTAAAGTTAAAAAGGAGGAAGCTTGGTGGTGTGCCTTAACTGGGTAGGGTATGTAGGTAAAAAGATAAATGGAGGATTTATTTTTCTTCATCCGTACTCGGCCTTTGGGTGTGCACAAGTAAACCAAGTATCTGTGGATTATAGCAGCCTATGGTACTTACTGCCTGCCATTCTTGTAAGATTATATTCTAACATCTACAGTTCTGCGCAGTCATAGTCTAACTGAATAAAATACCACGCACTTTTCTTCTTGAAGAGATGCTGTGTAATTTTTCCCATCCATTAGATTAGGCTGCTTATAGTCTGTTTAGAAGGAAGCATTTTCCATTTGCTGTATTGCAATGTATTTACTGAAACAATGCAGTCATGAGTGCTCGTTTTGGGAATGGAATTGGTAGGCCGGCAGAGAAATGCAGAGACTTACTGGACTAGCAAGAGGAATGGTGAAACAGTATTACAAGGAGAGTGCTTGAAGTGTTAGAGGATGTGTAGAGGAAGCTCTCTTCTGTGGTTAGTCAGCATTGTCAGAGTTGTGGAAGAAGCTTCTATTAAGGAGGTAAAAGTACCCTTTCTTGGATGGCGTGGAATATACATGAACAGTATGGACTGCATACCTTGAAGTGAGAAACAGAACGGCACCTGAATTATTTTAGGAACCATCATGTGTTCTTTGTCGTTAATATAAAATTGACATTTTGCAACCTCAGAACAGCTCGGCTATGATTGCTACACTTGAAAAAGAGCAGAAAAATGAGAAAACAAATAGTAACTCCATATATGAACAGCTGAACTGTTTGACCTGAGGTGTGTTGTAGCAGGTGGAAACAGGCTGCTGGAAGTATCCTGGGAATGCTCCCATTTAGGTGGATTACATTTTTGGGCAGTGGGGGTGCGTCACACTTGCCTAAAAATGCCACATTCCAAAGCTACAGTTTCCAAAGAATGAAATGTTAACAGCAGCTGTGTGGTTGGTTTGAAGATTGAGGTCAGACGGTCCAGTCTTTATCAATGCTGGTAGCATTTACGTCACCTGTGTTGTGTTGTGACAGCATGAATTGCTTTCATTTTGTGCACTGATGTGGATTCCATAACCATCCTTCTGAATGAACTTTTGATTTTTAAGTGAATGTAACAGTAAACTTTGACTACAATCTGTAGTTGTAATCTGTTTATTTGCTTGACAATGTAGTGTACTGTATCAGCCTTATGGCAATTTTCCTTTTGGCTTTTTCTGTTGGGGGTCGCCACAGTGGAACAATGGTCCGCAGAATGATTGGCAGTGGAGTTTTACTGTGTCGAGTTGCCAGCCCACCGCCCAACCTTCCACAAAAGGCATGCACTCACACCTAGGGTTGATTTGTAGAGTGTCTAGTCCGCCTGCAGCATGTCTTTGGGATGTGGGAGGAAACCCACACAACCACAGGGAGGACATGCAGACTCCATACAGAAGGCACCCCAGCTGAGAATTGAACCAGAGAACCTGTTGCTGTGAGGCAGCAATGCTAACTGCTAAACTCTGAAATTGCGGTGTATTATCTGCATCCCAACCCAGGCTGTTGACTACCACAATCTGGAAAATCTTGTTTATAGTTTTTTTGAGTAAACTTGCTAGCAATAATGAGGTATAGTTACCACCTTCCCTATGCATCTGTCTGGTTAATAGAACCATCTGGACAACTGGCATACTTGCTATTTAATTCCATTAAATCTAAAGGACTTTCCTGCTGTGCAGTCCTTAAGTCATTTTAATATATATCAGAATGTTTTAAACTTGCTGCCTGAATATTGTGTTTTGTATATTCCGGATTAAAAAAATGTGGTAAATGGAATACTAATGCTCCTCTTGTGTTTTGTTAACAATGTGTTGATTGAAACGTAATTGCATATGGCGTGCGTTGCAGAGCATCATGGACTATCTGTAGGTTTTTGTTATAGAGTTAACTAGTTCTACTGTGAGTAGAACTTCTTGGTAGTTACCTCCCATCTTTTCACCCCTGATATGGAGTTCTTTCTCACTAACTTTATGGGAGAATGGAAAACTGCAAAAATGCGGTGGGGGGTTGTGGATGTTAGACTGCAGCTGTAGTGCTCCTGTGTTAGGAGAATGGTAACTGGACTCGTTCAGAATTCTGTAGGGCTTTCTTTATTTTAGTCTGTGGTGGAGGTATTTAAAGCTAACTTAACTGAATTAGATCATTGTTATAGTTACAAACACACTTTCTAAAAAAGAAAGCACCATTACCTCAAGCAGGTCTAGTTTTCTGTAATTTATGGGATAATGTGCCCTTGATAAAAGATTCTGGCTTTGACGCAAGTGTTCATTTTCCTTGATATGAGTAAAACCTTTGGTAGGGTAATCTACTCCCTTTTAGTTTGGCTAAGGGATAGGAGTTGATTTATGAAAATAAAACTGATTTTTCATAGAGACAACTACTGACCCCAATGCAGTTGTATTCATTTGGCATGCATTACTGCATTTTTAACTTTTTAAAAACAAGCTGCAACTTCAAGATTTCCTCTGCAAGTTATAAAATCAGTTCATGAAGTTAATCACCAATTTGACAAAGATTCTCTTACATTGAATGTTATGAGCAGACTGCTTCATAGAAGGGATGTCTGTTGAAGGGCGGGCAGTTATTTTTCAAGAGTATCTGCTGCCACCTGCCTGATAAGGGAGGATGGGAATGATAGTTCACCCATCTTGGAGAGGGGAGGTTTGACTTAATGTATTGATGGCGGTTCCAAGGATGCGGTTGAATCACCTGCCAGAAACAGCCTAGTGGACCCATGCTGTGTAGTGATGGACTGATTTAACCAGATGATGCGTATGTGTATAGGCATGCATGCATGGATTCACATGGAGTTTGCCAGATGACGAGTGAGCTTGGTTTGGTAGGGGGTCCTTAGAATCTGCAAAGTTGGGTGTTCAGAAGCATGTACTTCTGTTTCCATGGGAATGAATGAGATGATCTGTCTTTTAGGTTGGAGAATACTACTCAGGGCCACTCTTCCCATTGTAGGGGAACGTGGTAGAATATTGTAACTCCAGAGCTGTGTTAATAGCTAGTTTAGTGAGAATTTTCATTAGTATTTGCAGCTTTTGCACTTATTATGATTTCCTCTCTATATAGTTGAATTGGATATCCCCCCCAAGTGAAGTTGTGCACAAGCATGCTTGTGGCTGACAGATTTCCTCTGAAGAATTTCACCTTCAGTGTTGCCTTGCTACTTAATGTCGGACTGTAAGCCATATGCTTTCTTAGTTAAAAAGCGTTTTGTGGAGAACATGCATCCTGAGTGACTTTTTAGCAAGAAAGCTCAATCTACGAATGTGCATCTTCACCCCCCCCCCTGAATCTGAGGGAGAAGCTTTGTGATAAGAGGCGTTTGTCTGTATATCTGAGAGGATTTTGGAATAGGTTCATAGGTAGGTACTAGGCTATCTGCCCGAGGGCATTTATAAGCCTAGCCAGAGTGTGTCAGCTTTCGCCGCCCCATTGATTAATTAACTGAGTCTCTGTCAAGCAGAGCCAATGAAGTGATCACAGGGGTGTATTTTCTGTTACCCATCCACTCATCAAGGCTTCTCTTGAGTGTTAGTGAGGGGCTCTGCCTAATGTAATTAGGAATTTTGTTCCAAAGCATGTTGATTCTCTGTGACGGGAATCTATTCCTCCAGCCTGTTCTATTTATTGATGTTCATCGTGTTACTCACTCTGCTGCAGTCATCACACTTGGGTTATCCTGCCATCAGATGGTCCCACAGTCGGCCTGAGTTCCAAAGTCTTGGTCTGGCATCGGTTGCTGTCGCTTCTTCCCTGACGTCAGTGCGCCAGGGGTATATAAGAGGCATCCAACGCCATTTTCTTCAGTCTTTCTTGCCGCCCGAAGCAGAAGCAGTTCGCAAGTGCCGGTCGGCCGACACCTGAGATTTTCAAATTGAATTTCAGTCCGAAGTCTTCAATAAAGCTAAGTACCCCGTTGGAGAACCTTTTCTTGCCTCAGTCCGATGTCAGAAAAAGTTAACAATTGCATTTCTTGTGGGAAGCAAATACCTCATAAGGACTTCCATTCTTATTGTATTCCTTGCCTAGGCCCAGACCACGACGTCACAGGTTGTCGGTTTTGTGCTAGGTTTAATAAACGAACTAACAAATGCCGTTTTGACTTTGCACGACATTACTTTGGTAGGAAATTTAATTGTCATGCCGTCAGAGCAGCCGACGACCGGCATGCATAAACGCAAGGATAAGGACAGGCAGCCTAGGAACAAGCCAGACTCAGAGGCCTCTGCTGGGCCTGTCGCTGGTTCTCCGGTTTTCAGTGAGGCACCTACGCAGCCCCTGACGACCGCAGAATTGGAACCCCAGACAGCTGCGGATTCTCAAGCGGAGTGTACTATGCCGTCGCAGCCATCTTCATTGGCCCTTCCGACACCGGAGCAGAAGGAGATCCCGGTGCAGTAGAAACACCTTCGGTTGCAGAAGGTGTCTTCAGACTGACTACACTCACCATTAAATCTTATGCTAAGCTTAAAACTCCATTAAAACCAAAAAAGACTGTACATCAGTCTACAGTTCAAGGCCCCATGCCTAAGAAACGGATGCTTAAGATGGCTGAAGATTTGATTACCCTAATCAGGGGATCCCATCCCCCTCCAGATAAAAGACCAAGACAAGAGGAGGATTATGCTTCTTCTGACCAGGTTTTAATTTCCTCAGATTCTTCTGAGGAACAGGATTACACTTTTCCCCCTTATGAAGACTCTGATGCTGAAGACTCTATTCCCTCAGCATCTTCCCCTGAAGACTACTCCTTTGAGGAAACTTTACATACCATGAGGGAACATTTCCACTGGGAAGGCCAGGACTGCTCTGATTCTAAGAAAAGGCTCAGAGAGTTCCTTTTACTACCCCAGCACAGACCACTTGCTATCCCTCCAGTTTTAGACATTGTGGATGATGTTTACTTGGAGTCTAGTCTAAATCCAGACTCTCAACCTCCTGCTCCAGCCAAACCAGACAGGTACTACAGAATACCTGACTCGCACAAATTCCTTTATAAAAGCCCTGTGGCTGACCCAGAAACAATTTCCCAGGGTCCCAAAGGGGCTAAAGCTTCTATGGCTAAAAATCCTGTGCCCTCTGAAAGGGATTCCAGAGCCCTAGATAGATGGGGAAAAGATATACACCTTGGCTACTCTGGCTTATGAGAGCATTAAATTGTCAGTTTCACATGCTGAAATATAAGCAATTCCTAATGTCTCAATTAAAACAAAAAATGAGCACACATTCTGAACCGTCTGAATTCAAGGAAATGCAGGATCTGTTGCATGCAGCTGAACAGGTGGACAAACATACTTTACATTGTGGATTTGATTCATTGGAAGCTTCCTGTAGAGCAGCTGTTAGTGGGTCTGTCATACGTAGACATGCTTGGTTAAAATAACAAACCCTACCTGATCATGTTAAAGCACAATTATTGGATGCACCTTTACAGCAGTATGTATTATTTGGTGTCAAAGCAGAAGAGGTTTTAAAGAAAATGGAGTATAAGGCAAAGTCTAGGCAGACGGTCAAGGATTTTTTACAGGTACAACCCCCTCGTTTCAGCAGAAATTGGCCAACAAAAAACTGGTCCTTTCCAGCTTCTGACAGATCACAGAGGGGCAAATACAGACGCCCAAGGGGCAGAGGTCAGTCACAAGGCCCTTACAAACCTCGCCAATGGGGTACTGCTACCCAGAAAGGAGGAGAAGACAGGCCCCAAGCTAGCAGAAGACAAACACAATGACTCAATCCTCAAACTACCAAGCAAATCTCTTGGCAGCTCCCTTGGGAGGAAAATTAGCACTTTTTGCAGACAACTGGCACATCATCACAAAAGACAAATAGGTCCTAAACATTGTCTCACAAGGACACAGATTCTACTTTCATACCTTGCCAAGGATAAAAAGAATGCCAAACCTGCCACCAAATCAATGGGCAGAGGCACAAAAACAAATTACAGCTCTCATTGACATGAGCCATTCAACAGGTACCTACAGATGAGCAAGGACAAGGATTTTACTCAAGACTCTTTCTAGTCCCAAGAAAAGACAAAGCATGGAGACCCATTCTGGATCTTTCAGTTCTGAACACCTATCTAAAAGTACCAAAATTCAAGATGCTAACACTACAGCAGCTTCTTCCCATGCTGGGCAAGAACGCTTGGCTAGTAACTTTGGACCTCAAGGAGGCATACCTGCATGTCCCTATCAGACAAAATTGCAGAAGATACCTCCGCTTCATTGCAGGTTCAACCCATTATCAATTCTCTGCACTGCCCTTTGGCTTATCTACTGCGCCCAGGGTCTTCACAAAATGCCTGGCACCAGTTATTGCATACTGCAGACAAAGAGGAATTCAAATATACCCATACCTGGACGACTGCCTTATTCAAGCAGAAAGCAAGGACATTCTTTTAAAGCATCTGGCATTTGTCAAACGCCTTCTAAGTTGCCTAGGGTACACATTACACGAAAAGAAATCAAAACTAGTGCCCTCACAAAACATAATATTCCTGGGTGCCAGCTTGAATACAACGGCCCAGATGACTTATCTCACGCCAGACGAGCAACAACAGCTGACTCAGTACTTCAAAATAATGGCAACAAAGACCCAACTCCTTGCAAGAAAAATTCTGCAGTCTTTGGGATTCATGGCATCTTGCATACTACTAATACCATTTGCAAAACTGCATATGAGGAAATTACAATGGTACCTGAAAAGTGTATGGACTCAGCACAGCCACAGCTTGGAAACAATGATTCCACTCATTCCCTGCCTTTAACAGGAGTTTCTTTGGTGGGCACAGGCATGTCACCTTAACAAGGGTCAGCCTTTCACCTTACCCACAGCCAGGCAAACTATGACAACAGATGCATCGGACTATGCCTGGGGAGCACACATGGCAGGACAGTGCATTCAGGGCAAATGGACTACAGATCAAAGGCATCTGCATATCAATCAAAAAGAAATGCTAGCAGTACAGAATGCCCTTACAGCTTTCAAGGACCTCTTACACCCAGGACAACTAATAATAAAGACGGACAATACCACAGTAATGTGGTACATAAACAAGCAAGGGGGCACACATTCGTACCCTCTATGCAGGCAAGCGATGACCTTGTGGAACACAGCACTATCTTACCAAGTTCAATTACAAGCACAATTCCTGCCAGGAAAGAAAAACACATTGGCAGACGACCAAAGTAAAAACATCATGGATCCCCACGAGTGGAAACTAGATCCACAAGTATTTGCAATGATAACTTAAAAATGGGGATGCCCAGACATAGATCTGTTTGCCAACCCCCAAAACTACCAACTTCAAAAATTTTGCACAAGGACATTCCATCCACAAGCTTGGAAAGTGGACGCCCTCATTCAGTTGGAAAACTTTAACAGTGTATGCCTTTCCTCCACTGCCTCTTCTAACAAAGATACTGCTGAAAGTCAGATTAGAGAGGCCACAAATTATACTCATTGCACCAGACTGGCCACGCCAGCACTGGAATTCTAAGGAACATGGCCCACGGCCCACCATGGATTTTACCACAAATTCTTCACCTGCTCACCCAGCGAGACAATCAGGTTCTACACAGCCAGCTCAAGACTTTAAACCTGGCTGCATGGCAAATTACCTAAACAACCAGCCAACACCTCTATCAAAAGCTGTTATGGATGTCATTCTAGAGGCAAGGAGGCCCAGCACCAGGAAAACCTATTTAGACAAATGGAAAAGATTTTGCGCCTGGAAACAGGCTAAAGGCCAAAATCCTCTTGATCCAAACATTCCTCAGATTCTACAATATTTAACTGAGATGTTGCACAAAGGACTTTCCTTTTCATCTGTTAAGATCCACGCCTCGGCAATTTCAGCTCATTGCAACACGGATCCTCCTTTATTTTCACATCCACTCCTAAGACAGTACCTCAGAGAGGCTAAGAACATAAGACCGCCCAGGAGAGCACCAACACCTGCTTGGGATCTCAACTTTGTTCTGGAAAAGCTTACACTGCCTCCCTTTGAACCAGCTTTTTCAGCGGATTTAAAATTTCTTTCATGGAAAGCTGCTCTGCTACTAGCAATAACTTCAGCTAGTAGAGTCTCTGAGCTACAGGCACTAATGGCAGTGGAGCCTTTCCTCATTTTTCATCAAGACAGAGTCTCTCTACGAACTAACCCTTCCTTTATGCCAAAGGTGGTATCCAGTGTGGCCCTAAACCAAACCATTCATTTGCCCACCTTTTTCCCAAATCCCCAGAACAAAGGAGAGACTCCTGCCTTCTTTGAACATTCACAGGCAATTACGTTACTACTTGGATAAAACTAAGGCTTTCAGAAAATCTGACCAGCTCTTTGTAACCTATGCTGCAGGATCACAAGGAAAAGCTATATCAAAACAGACCATTTCAAAATGGATAGGACATTGCATACGTTTCTGCTACACGCATCAGGTCCCACTCCACCAGGGCTACAGCTACATCAGCAGCCTTTCTCGGGGGGGGGGGGGGTGCCAACCAAGGATATTCTGGAAGCTGCAACTTGGAGTTCAGTGCACACCTTCACCAAACACAATCACTTGCCTCTATATTCTAAGACTATAGCTGGTTTTGCCACTGCAGTTTTGCAGGGCCTACTAGCTTCTTCTAACCCTGTTTAACTCCACCACCCATCCTTAGCTTTGGGATTCAACCCAAGTGTGATGACTGCAGCAGGGTAACATGATGAACATAGTACAGATGTTCATCGTGCTATGCTGCTGCAGTCATCACACTAGGGTTATCCTGCCGTCAGGCGGTTCCGCAGTCGGCCTGAATTCCAAAGCCTTGGTCCGGCGTCTGTTGTCACTTCTTCCCTGACGTCAGTGCGGCAGGGGTATAAAAGAGGCAGCCGACGCCATTTTCTCCAGTCTTTCTTGCCACGCGGTGCCCGAAGCAGAAGCAGTTCGTAAGTGCCGGTTGACCAGCTCCTGAGATTTTCGAACAGAATTTCAGCCGAAGTCTTCTATAAAGCCAAGTACCCTGTTGGGGAAACTTTTCTTGCCTCAGACCGATGTCAGACAAAGTTAATAATTGTAATTTTTGTGGGAAGCAAATACCTCATAAGGATTTTCATTCTTATTGTATTCCTTGCCTAGGCCCAGACCATGACGTTTCTGGTTGTCGGTTTTGCGCTAGGTTCAATAAACGCACTATTAAGCGTTGGGCTGATACCGCCCGACATTATTTTGGCAGAAAATTCAACTACATTATGTCGTTGGAACCTCCGACAACCGCTATGCTTAAAAAACGCAAGGACAAAGACTGGCAGCCTAGACCTAGACCAGATACTGAGGTCTCTGTTAGGCCTGCCGCCGGATCTTCGGTTTTCAGTGAGGCGCCTACGCAGCTCCTGACTACCACAGATTTAGAAAATACGACTACCTCTCAGTCAGAATCTCCTGGGCCACTGGAGCCGGTTCCTCTTCAACTCGCGGACGCCAGCCCTGGCGGCGATCCAGAGACTATGGACAGGCCTCCGGTTTCAGAAGGTGTCTTTAAACCGACTACTCTCTCGGTGAAGTCATACGCTAAGCTTCCAAAGGTTAAGAAACTGGGCCCACAGACTCCCACACAGGCCCCTATGCCTAAAAAACAGATGCTCAAAATGGCGGAGGACCTGATTACCCTTATCAGAGGTTCCCAGCCCCCTCCTGACAAAAGGCCTAGACTGGAGGAAGATTTACCTCCTTCTGACCAGGAATCCATTTCCCCCGTAGACTCTGAGGAACAGGATTACACCTTCCCTCTCTATGAAGACTCTGATGCTGAGGAGTCTATTCCTTCTGTTTTCCCCTCTGAAGACTTCTCTTTTGGGGAAACCATGCACAGCATGAGAGCATTTCCACTGGGAAGGACAAGATTACTCTGACTCCAAGAACAGACTCCGTGAGTTTCTTCTTCTACCTCAGCATAGACCCCTAGCCATTCCTCCTGTTTTAGACCTTCTGGATGATGTCTACACTGAATCCAGTCTAAATCCAGATTCCTTACCTCCAGCACCACCTAAACCAGACAGATACTATCGAGTCCCTGACTCTCACAAGTTTTTATATAAAAGCCCTGCTGCAGACTCAGAAACCATTTCCCAGGGTCCCAAAGGGGTTAAGGCCTCTACTGTTAAAAATCCACTACCTGCGGAAAGAGATTCCAGGCCATTAGAAAGATGGGGAAAAAGTGTATACCTCTGCCACTTTGGCCATGAGGGCATTAAACTGCCAATTCCACATGATTAAATACCAGCAGTACTTGCTTACTCAGTTAAAACAGAAAGTGATCCCTCAAACAGATCAACTAGATTTCAAAGGGATGCAAGATTTGTTGCATGCAGCAGAACAAGTGAGAAAACATACCTTGCAGTGTGGTTTTGATTCTTTGGAGGCCTCCTGAAGAGCAGCAGTCACAGGGTCTGTAATACGTAGACATGCTTGGCTAAAAGAGCAGACCTTACCAGAACATGTCAAAGCAAAGTTACTGGATGCTCCACTGCAAAAGGATGCGTTATTTGGTGTCAAAGCAGAGGAAGTTTTAAAGAAGATGGAAGAAAAGGCAAAATCAATGCAAATAGTTAAAGATTTTTTACAGGTACAACCTCCTCGCTTCAGCAGAAACTGGCCATCAAAAAACTGGTCCTTTCCTGCTTCAGACAGACCCCATGGGGGCAGGTACAGACGTCCTAGGGGCAGAGGCCAGGCACAAGGTACATTCAGGCCTAGACAATGGCAAACAACAACTCAGAGGGGGAGACGACAGATCTCAACCCTTCAGAAAACAAACTCAATGGCTTTCCTCTTCGCCTGCCAAGCAAAATTGCCCAGGCAGCACCTCTAGGAGGAAAACTGGCTCTTTTCCCACTGAATTGGCACATCATAACAAAGGACAAATGGGTTCTGGATATTATTACCAGAGGCTACAGATTTCATTTTCACACTTTACCACGGATGAGAGGCATGCCAAATCTGCCAACAAACCAATGGGCAGAGGCACAAAAGCAAATTTCAGCTCTCATGAACATGAAAGCAATTCAAAAGGTACCTGCAAAAGAGCAAGGTCAAGGATTTTATTCGACTGTGTTTCTAGTACCAAGAAAGGACAAAGCCTGGAGACCCATCTTAGACCTTTCAATTCTAAACACGTACCTGGACATTCCCAAATTCAAAATACTCACACTACAGCAGCAGCTTCCCATGCTGGGCAAGGAGTCTTGGCTGGTAACGTTGGACCTCCAAGAGGCATACCTGCATGTCCCTATCAGACAAGATTGCAGAAGATACCTCAGATTTTTGGCAGGCACAACGCATTATCAATTCTCTGCATTGCCCTTTGGCTTATCTACTGCGCCCAGAGTATTCACGAAATGCCTGGCATCAGTAATTGCATACTGCAGACAGTGAGGAATACAAATTTATCCATATCTGGACAACTGCCTGATCCAGACGGACAGCAAAGACATCCTACTACAGCATCTGGCATTTGTAACAAAGTTGCTAAGTTGCCTAGGGTACACAGTAAACAAAAAAGTCAAAACTAATACCCTCACAAGAAATAATTTTCATGGGTGCCAGCTTGAATACAACGGCCCAGATGGCTTACCTCATGCCAAACTAGCAAAAACAACTGGCTCAGTACTTCAAAAAGATGGCAACTTCTACCCAGCTCACTGCAAGGAAATTCCTGCAGGCATTGGGGTACATGGCATCCTGCATTCAACTAATTGCATATGCAAGGTTGCATATGAGAGAACTACTATGGTACCTAAAAAGTGTATGGTCCCAACACAGACACAGCCTCGAAGCAAGTATAACTCTCAATCTGAAGTAGGGACTTCATTTGTCAGCAACCTGTGGGTCTTGGATCCGATATCGGATCCGAGCTGGCAACTTGTCTCATAGCTAATGGAGCCGAGCTCCTAGCTCCTCCCCTCACCCATAATCCCCTGCCAACACTCCATGACCTCAGATCTAGTTTGCCTTGCTTGTGGATGGCTGGATTCCTTGAGCTCTAGCAAAAAATTGTCAGTTAAGTCTGTTTTTCTGTCAAATTTCTCTACTTTAATTTAAAAAAGTGTGTAAGAGTTAGGTTCCCTTTAATATTAAATTTTTTTACATAGTTTTTCCCTCCCTTCGCTGGTCATTAGTGAGTGTGTGTGTGTGTTGTGTTTTTGGGGCCTGTGTGTTTGGGTAGCACTCCTTATTTTTCTTTAAAGTATGGCTGAGGCCCCAAAAGCCATTTTTTCTAAATGTACCGAGTGTGGCCATAAGCTCTCCCCGGCTGATGGCCACACTCGGTGCCTTGGGGTTGAACACCTCTCCTCAGGCTGTACCATTTGTACGGCGTTCAACCCCAGGGCACTGAAAGAGCGGAGGTCGAAGCTGGTCCTGGCAGGACTTTTGCCCCCGGACTCGGCTCCAGCCTCCGCTGCTCCCGTGGCACTACCACAGGCTGTGGTTATTGCCACTCCTGCCCCCCCTTCGGCCGGGACTCAAACTCCCGCTAAAGCGCCGGAGGACATGGAGGCTAGGAGGGATAAACGGAGGGAGAAGCACCACAAGCGGCGGGCCGAGGCCTCCGCTTCGGCCCCGCCAGCTAAGTGGGCTTTTCCCTCAACTGCTTCTAGGTCTCCTCCTCCTCTGCTCCGATCTCCTTGCTTCTCCCCAAGGCCCGAGGAGGAGGAGGCCCGATCTTCATCGAGGCGGCATTCCAGGCCTGCCTCGGTGGCCTCTTCGAGATCAACATTCAGCATGTCTGATGCAGACTTGGACTGGATAATGCGAAGATTCATCCAGGCCCTGCAGATGGGAGTGCTCTTGCCCCCCCCCGAAGGGGGGGGGGGGCTCGACACCCTTTTTCGCTCCCAATTGCTCCTTCTCTGACCCGCTACCCGGGTTTGGAGCTGAGCAGTGTCTGAGCTGGGGGTGGGTCAGCGCCGACAGTACTTGGTACTTCGGATCAGACCCTGCCCTTGAGTCTGTCGGATCCGACCTCTCGGAGCCGTGGCCCGAGCTTCGGATCCGAGGGACTCGGTGTGCCTTCGGCTCCGTCCAGGTCGGAGCACACTGGTCCTTCGGATCCGATGGTCTCGGCGCTGGTTCTGATTCCTTCATCGGATCCGAGTGGGAGCCGGCTGTCTGAGCCCAGGGAGAGTGGTTCCCCCTCGGCCTTCGATGTAGCGGAGAGGGCTCTGTCGAGAGCATCCGGACCCCCGGCCCTTGTCTCTGCTCCACCCTGCTCTCCCTCTCTGCTGGGCCAGGCTTCCATCACCCGGCATAAGGGACAGCCTGCTTCAATGTCCCAGGTAGTTCCATTGGAACAGGATGTTGCTGGCGAGACCTCCTCGGACAGCCCCCCCCCCCCCGAGGAAGTGCCCCGCAAGAATAAGTGCAAGACAAGGCACGTGGACTCCCCCGAGTCCTTAACTGAGGACACTGACTTGGATGAAGGGGAAGGCTCCCCAAGATCACCCCCTGAGGATGTCTCCTTTGGAGACATCATGGAGATTCTGAGGATCAGAGGTGGGTGGTCTGCCCCCAAGTCTTCCTCCGAGTCCGTGTTTCTGGAGGCATTCGAAGCAGGCCCGTCTACCTCTTGGGTGTCCCCTCTGGCTGACCCTTTGGTGGACCTTATTACCACCAGGGCGTGAAAGGACCCTGACACCATGGAGCCAATACCGAAACGCCCGGACAGGATACTAAGCCCCCCCCCCCAGACAGGTCGCACTGGAGCAAGGGTCCCCCGTAGATGCCTGTTGACGGTGGCAGCCACGAAGAGGGAACTAGCTCAGGAGAGCCCCTCAGTCCATCCACCGAGCAAGGAGTCCCGCTCGATGGACCGCTTAGGGAAGCGAGTTTTTAGTTCAGCGACCTTCTCGGTAAGGTCCCTGAACTACATGGCACATGTCATCAGGATGCAGCGGGATCTTATCAAAGAATATGCTGCCTCCCCCCTGAGTCCATGTCGGCGGAAGACAAACAATTGTACTCAACCCGAATGGCCACTCTGAGATCCATTTCAAATACCTCTATGTGGCTATTGTCCCACGCCACCGAGGGAGCCGCTAGAGCTAGCGGAGCGGGCCTAGTCATGAGATGTCAGGCCTGGCTCCGTTATTCTGACTTTGCGGAGCCCTTTAAAGCGTCCTTTGCGAATGCCCCTTTCGATGGTTCTGCCCTGTTTGGCAAAACGGTTCGAGACACTTGTCCAGAGCAAGAAGGATGGGAAGACGTTGTCTGCCGTCTGAGTCCGCTTCTCTGCTCCCCAGCGGTCCTTTTTGAAGAACCAAAAGGGTCAGAAGAAGATGTGGTTGTGGAAATCGCAACATTCCCAACCCGCTCCGGACAACCAGTCCTTCCGTGGTGGAGGAGGACAGGGAGGACGCCGCCCCAGGGGCAGAGGGGCTCAGAAACTTTGGGTCCAGAGAACCTTTCTCTGACCAGCCCATGCAGCAGCCCTGAAGGGTTGCCCGACTGCTCCACTCTGGAGGCAGTCAGGGGGGCGCTTCTCGGAGCACCTAGCGGCATGGAAGTACATCACGACAGACCACTGGGTGCTTCAAATTCTATCCAGAGGGTACAAAATCCCATTACTTCATGCCCCCAAATTCAAGAACCTCCCCGATGTACCACCCGATCAGAGGGAGGCTGCAGCCGCAGAAATTCAGCAGCTGCTAAGAAAGAGCCATCCAGCCCGTTCCCCCAAGACCAGCTCGGATTAGGGTTCTACTTCAGGTTCTTTTTGGTGCCAAAAAAGACGGGGGATTTGAGACAGATTCTAGACCTGTCCCGTTTGAACTTGTCGGTAACCAAGGAAAAATTCCGAATGGTCACTCTTCAATCTATTCTCCCCCTTCTAAGGGAGAACGATTGGATGTGCTCTATAGACCTAAAGGATGCGTACTACCACATTCTAATGGACAGACGATCCAGGAGGTTCCTCCGCTGCCGGCTGGGATCCAGTCACTACCAGTTCAGGGTCCTTCCCTTTGGCCTCACCACAGCCCCCAAGATGTTCACCAAGGTATTAGCAGTGATTGCGGCCCACCTGAGACTCCAGGGAATACAGGTCTTTCCGTACCTGGACGACTGACTCCTGACCGCCCCAACAAGGCATCTACTTTGCTCAGCCAGAGATTTCTTTCTCCGTCTAGCCCCACAGTTAGGCATCACCATCAATGCCGACAAATCTTTTCTGGCCCCGACACAAGTCATAGAATTCATAGGAGCCAGAATAGACACCAGTGATCTACGAGCCTTTCTGACATCGCAACGACTACGGAATTTGCAACTTCATGTGCGGGCTATCCTCCAATCAGAGACCCCACCGGCGGAATTGGTCCTGAGGGCGCTGGGCTCCATGGCGGCAACGATAGCGCTCCTTCCATGCGCTCTTCTGAACACGCGGGTACTGCAATGGACCCTTCTAGTACAATGGTCCTTTCTGTCTTTTTCTCTCCATCACCCCATTGCTATCAGCAAGGCTTGCAGGAGGGCTCTGTTATGGTGGCTCCATGCTCCGGACCTCCATACGGGCCGGCCCTTCT
The DNA here is from genome assembly GCF_019279795.1 of Protopterus annectens. NCBI lineage: Eukaryota > Metazoa > Chordata > Ceratodontiformes > Protopteridae > Protopterus > Protopterus annectens. Next base: position 516,490,338 of record NC_056750.1, read on the forward strand.
GCACCTCTTGCCACGGTGACCACGGACGCCTCCCGCCTCGGGGGGGGGGGGCATTATTCAGGCAGGACCGTCCAAGGCACGTGGAACGATGCAGAGACCTCCCTGCATATCAGCGTTCTGGAGATGAGTGGTGCTGTACGCGTTGCAAGCACTTCAGAATCTCCTCCCTGTAGGAACGATTGCAATTCAGTCGGACAACATGTCGGTTGTCTGGTACATCAACAAACGGGGGAACCAGGTCTTACCCTCTATGCCGCGAAGCCATGAGAGTGTGGGAATGGGTGATTTCCACCAACCGCTTTCTGATTGCAACACACATTCCGGGGCGGGCCAACATCCTAGCGGACAAACTCAGCCGCACCCTTCTTACCCCGTATGAGTGGTCTCTCAACCCACTAGTAGCGAAGCAGATATTCGCAATATGGGGGCAACCCTGCTGCGATCTTTTTGCCGCTCCCTCAAACACCAAATGCGGCAATTTCTTCGCTCTGATTCCCCCTCCAGGGGAAACCCCAAGAGACGCTCGGGTGCATGCTTGGCCACCCGGTCTACTCTACGCCTATCCTCCTCTACCCCTGATGCTGCAACTCTTACAGAAAGCCTCGCGGTTGGGGAGCAGGATGATCCTCATTGCCCCATTCTGGCCTCTGCAAATTTGGTTCCCTTACCTGTGGTCTCACCTAGTGAATCCCCCTTGGATTCTGGATCCCAGTCCGGATCTAATCTCCCACCCGTCGGACTTACCGACCCCAAATCTGGACATTCTGAAGCTGACTGCTTGGTTGCTCCAGTTCCACTCCTAGTTAGGACTCCTGGTATCTCTTCACCAGTCAAAGCCATCCTTGTGGCAGCACATAAGCCTTCCACCAGGAAAGTGTACCGCAGTAAATGGAAACGTTTCTCCGTCTAGGTGGAGCATCATAATCTAGATCCCTTTACGGCTCCTCTTCCATCCATATTAGACTTCCTAACCGAACTTTTTCAGGAAGGCGCTAGTTGCTCAACTGTCAAAGTGCAATTGGCTGCCATCACCCATTACCATGTGGGACATGACACAGGGCCCTTGATGTCGGCCAAATTGTGTAAAACCTTTCTCAAGGGCACCTTTTTGCGTAGACCCCCTATAAAAAAAGCTGTACCACCTTGGGATCTTTCACTAGTTCTTCAAGCCCTGACTGCTCCACCTTTTGAACCTGCTGCTTCAGTAGATCTCAAATACTTGTCCTGGAAAACAGCATTCCTTGTAGCCATTACTTAGTTTCGGAGCTTCAAGCTCTTTCTGTGAAGCCTCCTTATTTGATCTTTCATCCGGACAGAGTGTACCTCTGGATCAGTCCCTCTTTCCTTCCCAAAATAGCATCAGAAACCAGTATAAATCAATCCATAAATTTACTGGTTTTCTTTCCTAAATATCAGAATAAAGGAGAGTACAAGCTGCACTCATTAGATGTTCATAGGCAGCTACGTTTTTATACTCAATAGAACAGCTGGTCACAGACCATCCGACCAGCTGTTTATTTCCTTTGCCAAATTTAATTTGGGGAAAGCAATATCAAAAATATCTCTATCACGCTGGATTTCACAATGTATCCTGTTAACGTACCAAGCTTCTGGGAGACCTGCACCTGAAGGAGTTATCGCACATTCCACTCGTTCCATCTCTACTTCTACGGCCTTCAAATCTAGAGTTCTATTGGATGATATTTGTTCGGCAGCCACTTGGGCCTCATCTCATACCTTTATTAACCACTACAAACTGGACGTGATTTCTAGAGGGAGAGCATCCTTTGGCTCTGCGGTGCTCTGCAATATCCTTCCATGATGGCCACCCAAGATTCAGGTAGCTGGGGACTCTGTCCCACAGGTTGCTGACAAATGAAGTCCCTACTTCAGATTAAGAAGTTATGTACTCACCATAACGTTCCATCTGAGTAGGTAGCTTTATTTGTCTGCAACCATCCCCCCCTCCTTCCCCCTGGCCTTCAGCGGATCTATGTAAGTTGGAATACCCATTTTGGGTACATATTGAGGGGCAAACTTGATCTGAGGTCATGGAGGGTTGGCAGGGGATTATGGGTGAGGGGAGGAGCTAGGAGCTCGGATCCATTAGCTATGAAACAAGTTGCCGGCTCGGATCCGTTATCGGATCCAAGACCCACAGGTTGCAGACAAATGAAGCTACCTACTCGGATGGAACGTTATGGTGAGTACATAATTTCTTATTCCATGCCTTCAAAAAGAGTTTCTATGGTGGGCTCAAGCATGCCAAGCAAACAAGGGCCTTCCTTTTGTCTCACCTCCAGCAAACCAAACCTTGACAACAGATTTATCAGACTATGCCTGGGGTGCACACATGGCAGGACACTGCATACAGGGCAAATGGTCTGCAAACCAAAGGCAACTACACATCAATCAAAAGGAGATGCTAGCTGTAAAAAATGCACTAACAGCCTTCAGGGACCTCTTGCATCCAGGTCAACTTCTAATAAGGACGGACAACACCACAGTTATGTGGTACATAAACAAGGAGGAACGCACTCCTACCCATTATGCTTACAGGCAATGGACTTGTGGAACACAGCATTAACTTACAAAGTACATCTGCAAGCACAATTCCTGCCAGGAAAAGAAAACATTTTGGCAGACAAATTAAGCAGAAATTTGACAGACCTTCACGAGTGGAGACTACACCCACAAGTATTCTCAATGATAACTCAAAGGTGGGGACCACCAGACATGGATCTGTTTGCCTCAACCAACAATTGCCAGCTACAAAAATTTTGCACAAGGACTTAACCCCTTGCCTGGAGAGTGGATGCCCTATCATTCAGTTGGACAGCATTGTCAGTCTACGCCTTCCCACCTCTGCCTCTACTGACCCAGGTATTACTGAAAGCCAGATCGGAGAGACCACAGATGATCCTTATTGCTCCGGACTGGCCACGTCAACACTGGTACCCACTACTGCGAAACTTGACTCGCAGCCCTCCATGGATCGTACGTCAATTCCGTCTGCTGTTAACCCAACAAAACTCTCAGATCCTTCACAGTCAACTAAGGACCTTAAATCTAGCTGCATGGAAAATTCCTTAAATTATCAAACAACACTTCTCTCAAAGGACGTCCAGAATGTCATTTTGGAGGCCAGGAGGCCCAGCACCAGAAAAATTTACTCGGACAAATGGAAAAGATTTTGTGTATGGAGCCAGGCCAGAAGCCTAAATCCTGGCATCCCAAATATTCCGCACATACTCCAATATCTAACTGAGATGCTACACAAAGGCCTTTCTTTCTCGTCCATAAAGATCCATGCTTCAGCTATTTCAGCTCAATATGATACGGTTCTTCCCATTTTCTCTCATCCTTTGCTAAGGCAGTTTCTCAGAGGGGCAAAAAATATAAGACCCCCCCCCCCCAGTAAACCACCTACTACAACTTGAGATCTAAATTTTGTTCTGGAAAAGTTAACCCTTTCGAACCAGCCTTTTCAGCAGAGCTTCAATACTTGTCAAGGAAGACAGCCCTGCTGCTGGCTATCACCTCAGCATGCAGAGTCTCAGAACTGCAGGCACTTATGGCAGTGGAACCTTTCATCATTTTCCATCAGAAGGTATCTTTACGCACCAACCCTTCCTTCATGCCAAAGGTAGTATCCAGTGTGGCTCTCAATCGGACCATACACTTGCCCACCTTTTATCCAAACCCACAGAATAAATGAGAAAGACTCCTTCACTCTTTGGACATTCACAGACAGTTACGTTACTATTTGGACAAGACAAAGGCCTTCAGAAAATCTGACCACCTCCTTGTATCCTATGCACCAGGCTCAGAAGGAAAGGCTATTTCAAAACAGACCATCTCCAAATGGATAGCACATTGCATCCGCTTTTGCTACTCACACCACGGGAAAACAGTGCCTGCTAGTATTAGGTCTCACTCTACCAGGGCTACAGCAACCTCAGCAGCCTTCCTCCGAGGAGTCCCAACAAAGGACATTCTGGAGGCAGCTACCTGGAGTTCAGTGCACACCTTCACCAAGCATTACCACCTTCCTCTATACTCAAAAACCAGAGCTGGGTTTGCCACTGCAGTTCTGCAGGGCATCTTAGCTGCACCTAACCCAGTTTAGCACCTACCACCCAACCATAGCTTTGGGACTCTACCCAAGTGTGATGACTGCAGCAGCATAGTACGATGAACATAGTACAGTTTTGTACCTACCATAAATGTAGATGTTCGAGTGGTTATGCTGCTGCATTCCAGGTTACCCTCCCTCCATCCCCTCTACCTAACCAGGCTTTTCTTATTCCTTCATGTACTTCAACCTTTGGGATGCATGTCTATATGGTGTATTTGCTTACATCTAGTACCATTGTTTTGCACTAAGGTATGTTTTGCAAGCTTCTTATTTTGCCTTCTTAGTTTGGGGCACCTGACATCTGGGGCAAGAAAAATTGAAGAAAATGGCGTCGGCTGCCTCTTTTATACCCCTGCCGCACTGACGTCAGGGAAGAAGCGATGACAACCGACGCCGGACCAAGGCTTTGGAATTCAGGCCGACTGTGGGACCGCCTGACGGCAGGATAACCCTAGTGTGATGACTGCAACAGCATAACCACTCTAACATCTACATTATGGTAGGTACAAAACTGTACTTTTTGTACCTACCATAAATGTAGATGTTAGAGTGTTCACCCTGCCGCAGTCCAGGTTACCCTCCCTCCATCCCCTCTGAACTAGCTGGACTTGTCTATACCATTCTATCCTATACAACCTCTGTGGTGTATTTGCTTGTGCCTGAAGGTATTGTTTTATTTTTATATGTACTTTTTTATATAGCAATATATATATATTGCCTACCTATTGGGGGCACCTGACATCTGGAGCAAGAAAAACTGAAGAAAATGGCGTCTGATGCCTCTTGTATACCCCTGGCGCACTGACATTAGGGAAGAAGCGACAGCAACCGACGCCGGGCCAAGACTTTGGAACTTAGGCCGACTGTGGGACCGCCTGACGGCAGGATAACCCAAGTGTGATGACTGCAGCAGGGTGAACACTCTAACATCTACATTTATGGTAGGTACAAAACTGTACTTTGTGGCGAGGTTTAGCTCACTAGAGCACGTGGCTCGCAGTGACTTGGATTTCTTTAGGTGGAGCATGTCCATCAATTCTGAGTTGGACATGGCTTTGTAAGTCAGGCAGAGATCACCTCTGAGTAAGCGATATGCCACCGAGTACAGACGGAGTTTTTTCAGTCGGGCTGCATAGGACATATGTTTGAGGCCAGTAATCCTCTTGGTAAGGTGTTTTGTTGTCTTTCAAGCTGTTGGAAGTGTCTTGTGAGGTACATCCCAAATGGGGCATTGTACTCTATGATGGGTCTGAGTGACGAGTAGAGGGGGCACTATAACCTCTCTCTATTTCTAGATGCGAACCACTTGGTAATTAGATGGGCCGCACAGAAGGATTTCCCAACTACTCTGGCAATATGATTGTCAAAGGAGAGATTACTATCTACCTGGGTCCCCAGATCTCTTATTGCCTCTTCTGTATTAAGGGGGCTGCCGCCTATGTGGTAATTCGTGGGCGTTTTGTTTTTCCCAAATGGGATGACTATGCATTTTTTGGCATTTAGCTTGAGGCCATGACTTTGACACCAGGTGTCTGTCTCCGTAAGGTCTTTTTGGAGGATGTCCGTGTCAGCTGGAGAGTCAGTTATGGCTCCCAGTTTGCAGTCATTGAACTTTGTTAGCCATAGTCGTCCTGTGTTTGCCTGTACTTCTGAGAAATGTATGCCGAACAGTAGGGGTCCCAGAACTGAGCTTTGCAGGACACCACTTGTGACTGGTTTAGAGTCGGACCTGGAGCCCGCTATTCTTATCGTGCGAGTTCGGTCTGTAAGCCAGTTTGCAACCCATCTTGTGACAGAGGGGTTTATGTTCAGGCTGGTGAGTTTTTCTATAATACTAGAGTGAGGAATGGTGTTGAATGCCTTGACGAGATCAAGGTAGGCTGTGTGAACCACCTTTCTTTCATCTGTGGCCTTGGTAACTGTCTCGAAGAAGTCAACCAGGTTTAGTAGCCATGATCTGCCCTCAACAAAGCCGAACTGGGTCGGGTCAAGTGTTTGGAGGTTCCCAATGTCTTTGTTAATGAGTTCCATGATGATGTGCTCCATAGCCTTGCAGACCAGGCTAGTCAGACTTATGGGGCGATAGTTACAAGGGTCAGTTGTGGCCCCTCCTTTGTGGAGCGGAATAACCATTGCTGTGTGCCATTCTGTGGGCACGTAGCCTGTGGAGAGGTTGAGGTTGAACAGCGTGTTTAGGAAGGGGGTTAGTTTGTTCTGTAGTTAGTGCAAGACGCAGCCTGGGACACCATTTAGCCCCATTGATGCTGTGTTTTTGGCTTTTGAAAGGGCTGTTTTCACCTGTGCTTCTGTGATTTCTGGGACACTACACTTTTCTGGTATTGTTGTGGGCCCTTTTGAAGGTGAGAGGGAGGTGAAGTTTGCACTGAATCTATCTGCCAGTATGTTGGCAATATTAGTAGGTTCAGTATATTTTGTGCTATTTTGCACTATCTCAGAGCATATCTGCGAGTTGCCTCTTAGATTCTTGACATAGCTAAAGAAGGCTTTGTGGTTATCTTTTGAATCCTTGGCTATTTCTTTCGAAATTAGCCTTGGATGATTTTATGTGAGGGACCTTAGTTTCTTACTGATACTGATCAGGGATGTCTTTCCTTCTTGGGATTTGCTTTTTTTTCTTAACTAGTTTCCTCCTTTTGTTGTATAACCTGTTTATGGCAGGAGTCCGCCAGACTGGTTGGATGTCCTTCAAGGATGCATCTGCAGTCATAACAAATGGGTTGTCCTGTCGTCAGGCAGCCCTTCGGTCGGCCGGATTCCAAAGTCTGGGTCCGGCCGCTGATGTCGCACTTCACCCGACGTCATCTCTGCTGGTCTTCGGGTATAAAGGCATCAGCCAACGCCATTTTCCTCAGTCTTTCTTGCCGCGTGGCGCCCGAAGCAGAAGCTGTTCGCAAGTGCCGGTCGGTCAGATCCAGAGATTACTACTACCGAATACTACTTCGAAGACTTCTAAAAAGCTAAGTACCCCGTTGGGGACTCTTTCTTGCCTCAGCCGATGTCAGAAAAAGTCAATAACTGTTTAACTTGTGGGAAACAAATACCTCATAAAGATTTCCACTCTTACTGCCTGCCTTGCTTAGGCCCAGACCACGACGTAGCAGCCTGTTCAGCCTGTGCTTCCTTCAACCGACGAACGCTTAGGCGCCGGTCGGAGTTTGCTGAACAGTTTTTCGGCTCAGATTTTGCGTACATTATGCCGACGGATCCTCCGACTACCCAAATTGTTAAACGAAAGAAAAGACCGACACTCGCGGTCCGCGGTTTCGGCCGAAACCACGGTTAAGCAAGCTGCGAGTGTCTCGGTTTCGGCGAAACCGAAAACCGTCAATCTTCAGCCGAATCCATGACTACTACTGAGACTCCTGCTACCTTAATTGAATCGGCCTCTGAAGTTTTGCCTACTACTGTGGTTCCTAGTGATTTATCAGACACCATCCCTTTGGATGTCTCTACCCCAGCACGTGGTGCTGCTAGGCCTCCTGCAGCCATGTCTATCAAGGCCTTTGCCAGGGCTAAAGCAGCCAAAACTGTTAAATCAGTGCCTGTTAAGCCCCCCTCACACAGGCCCACTTCTAGTTCACAAATGCTTACTCTGGCAGAGGATTTAATATCCTTAATTAGGGGATCCCAATCTCACCCAGACAGGGCCTCTCAGCCCCCAGAAAAGAGACCTAGGGCAGAGCCCCCGAGCCAGTGTCCTCAGATGATTCTTCAGATGACTCAGACATTACAGATTAGCCAGAGGCTCCTTTTTCTACTTATGAAGATTCCGATGCTGAAGAATCCATTCCATCTGCCTCTCCACCAGAGGAATTTTCATTTGGGGAAACCTTACATGCCATGAGAGAACAATTCCAATGGCAGGGACAAGATTTCTCAGATTCAAGAAAAAGGCTTAGGACCTTTCTGCACTTAACACAACATAGGCCCTTAGCTATACCTCCAGTACTGCCTGTTGTGGATGATGCATTTAATGATGTTTGCACTGCTCCTGATACTTTACCTCCAGCCCCTGCCAAACCAGATAGATTTTACAGGGTGCCAGACACTCATCACCACCTATACAAGGCCCCACTTGCAGATCCTGAGACTATATCCCAGGGGCCTAAGGCAGTAGCCTCGACCTCAGCAAAAAACCCTATCCCTTCTGAAAGGGAATCCAGGTCCTTAGAGAGATGGGGGAAAAAAGTTTACACCTCTGCTACTCTCTCAGCTAGAGCTTTAAACTGTCAGTTTCATATGATCCAATACCAAGAGTTTATGCTTGATCAGTTAACTAAGAAGCTGTCCTCTGATGACTCCTTAGATAAGAAATATGTTTTAGAAATGGTGAATAACATTCAGCAGGTTAGTAACCATTCTTTAAAATATGGCTATGATGCACTGGAGGCTTCATTTAGATCAGCCATCACTGGCACAGTGATAAGAAGGCATGCATGGTTGAAAGAACAGGTCTTGCCGGATCATGTTAAAGCAAAGCTGTTAGATGCTCCTATGGATAAGGCCAGTCTGTTTGGTACACCTGCTCAGCAAGTAATGAAGAAAATGGAAGAGAAGGCAAAATCTGTACAAACAGTTAAGGATTTCTTACAGGTTCAGCCCCCAAGGTTTAGCAGGAACTGGCCTGCCAAAAATTGGTCCTTTCCAGACTCCTCAAAATCTCAGAGGTAGAAATAGACGCTCTAGAGGCAGAAATCAATCCAGAGGAGGTGCCTACAGAGGACGACAGTGGCAAGGCAATAACAGAGTCACAGACACAACCACTGCCACTGCAACAGGACAATCACAGTGACTTGGCTCTGACACCGCCGACCAGGGAGCAAATAGCAGCACCTTTAGGTGGAAAGTTAGCCTTATTTTCGAAAAATTGGCACTATATCACAAAAGACAAGTGGATTTTGCAAACCATAGACCAAGGCTACAGGTTCCACTTCCACACCTTACCAGTAAAAAAAGGAATGCCAAACCTACCTCCAAATCAAAAAAACAGAAGCTCTAAAGCAGATAGCTCAATTAACAAAGATGAGAGCTGTGGAAAGAGTACCAATAACAGAACAGGGCAAAGGATTCTACTCCAGACTCTTCCTAGTACCAAGAAAAGAGAAAAGTTGGAGACCTATTCTCGACCTGTCCGTCTTAAACACATACATCATTGTCCCAAAATTCAAAATGCTGACCCTACAGCAACTTCTTCCCATGCTGGGCAAGGAGTGTTGGCTGGTAACTCTAGATCTCAAGGAGGCATACCTGCACGTCCCCATACGACCAAATTGCAGAAGATACCTCAGATTTCTTGCAGGATCAGAGCATTATCAATTCTCAGCATTGCCCTTTGGCTTATCTACTGCCCAGAGTATTCACAAAATGCCTGGCATCAGTAATCGCTCATTGCAGGCTACAGGGAATCCAAATTTATCCATACCTGGACGACTGCCTGTTACAAGCGGACAACAAAAGCAAGCTGACAACAGATTTACAAAGAGTCATTTGCTTACTACAAGCCCTGGGATACACAGTCAATTTAAAAAAGTCAAGACTGATACCATCCCAGACAAGAACATTCTTGGGTGCGGAATTGGACACAGTAAAACAAATGGCATTCCTAACTACAGAAAAACAAGAACAACTCCCTCTTTACTTCTTGGCATTAACAAAGCAGAACAAACTAACAGCAAGAAAAGTACTGCAGGCCTTGGGCTTCATGGCATCATGCATAATCCTGGTCCCACATGCCAGACTGCATATGAGAAAACTACAGTGGTACCTAAAGAATTTATGGTTTCAACACAGGCACAGCTTAGAAACCGAAATCCCACTAATCCCATGCCTGAAACAGGAGTTCCTATGGTGGGCTCAAGCATGCCAGTCAAACCCAGGCTTGCCCTTCCACAACTTGCAAGCAAGCCAGACCATCACAACGGATGCCTCAGACGTAGGCTGGGGGGCGCACATGTTGGACAAATGCATACAAGGATTGTGGACTCCAGACCAGCTGCACCTGCACATAAACCAAAAAGAAATGCTGGCAGTAAAACTAGCAATCCAGAAATTCAGACCATTCCTCAAAGAAGGCCATTTAATGATAAGGACAGACAACACCACAGTCATGTGGTACATCAACAAACAGGGAGGCACTCATTCATACCCCCTATGCAGAATGACTCTGGACCTTTGGAATATGGCTCTGAGCTACAACATCCAGTTACAGGCAATATTTGTGCCGGGAAAAGAAAACACCCTAGCAGACATGTTAAGCAGAACCACCTCGGATGCTCACGAATGGATGCTACACCCGGACATTTTCAAGGCCATCACAAAGAAATGGGGAATGCCACAAATAGACCTATTCGCATCCCTACTCAATCACCAGCTCAAAAAATTCTGCACAAGGACATACCACCCACTTGCATGGAAGGTGGACTCTCTATCCTTCAGTTGGAAAGGCCTGACAGCATATGCATTTCCACCTCTTCCTTTGATGCACAAGGTACTACTGAAAATCAAAGAGGAACGTCCAAGGATAATCCTGATAGCTCCGAATTGGCCGAGACAACACTGGTATCCATTGCTGAGGAACATGTCTCAGGGGAGAATGTGGTCAATACCCCTGATGCCTTTGATGTTAACTCAGAACAACTACAACATCATGCACCCAAACCTAAAAACCTTGCAACTGACTGCCTGGAACATCACATAGCAGCAACTAACCCAGACTTATCCCAAAGGGTTAAAGCCATTATCCTTGAAGCCCGCAGACCTTCAACAAGAAGGAACTATGCAGGAAAATGGAAAAGATTTGTCATTTGGAGTTCTGAAAGAGGAAAAGATGTGTCGAACATAGATATTGCTAACATCCTGGAGTACTTGGCAGAGCTTCTACATACAGGCCTGTCCTATTCCTCCATTAAAATACATGCATCAGCTATTTCAGCAGAATACTGCTTCGATCCACCTGTCTTTTCGCATCCTCTACTCAGGCAGTTCCTCAGAGGGATCAAGAATGTAAAACCTCCTAGGAAACCACCATTACCAGCATGGGACTTGAACTTTGTGCTAGAAAAGTTGACACTCCCTCCATTTGAACCAGCAGCAACAGCAGATCTTCAACACCTATCATGGAAAACTGCTTTTCTACTGGCAATTACTTCAGCAAGGAGGGTTTCGGAACTACAGGCCTTAATGGCAGTACAACCCTTCCTAATCTTCCATCAAGATAGGGTGTCCATGAGAACTAATCCTACATTTATGCCTAAGGTGGTATCCAGAGTGTCTTTAAACCAGGCAATCCACCTACCTACCTTCTTTCCCAATCCACAGAACAGGGGGGAAAGACTGCTGCATACCTTGGATGTACATAGACAGTTACGCTACTATCTGGACAGAACCAAAGGTCACAGAAAAACTGACCAAGTTTTAGTAGCCTATGCAACAGGAAGGGAAGGAAAAGCAATTTCCAAACGGACAATCTCCAAATGGATAGGAAATTGCATAAGATTCTGTTACTCCTACCATGGAAAACCAATTCCACAGAACATAAGACCTCATTCTACAAGGGCTACAGCCACTACCACAGCTTTCTTACGAGGAGTGGCAACCAAGGACATTATTCAGGCGGCTACTTGGACCTCCGTGCATACATTTGCCAAGCATTATAATTTACCTCTATACTCTAGATCCCGAGCAGGGTTTGCCACTGCTGTACTGCAAGGGATCCTAACTACACCATAATTCTTCTTCCTCCTCCCCTAGTTTGGCTATGGTATTCTACCCATTTGTTATGACTGCAGATGCATCCTTGAAGGACATAGTACAGTTTTGTACCTACCATAAATGTAGATGTCCGAACAGGATAGCATCTGCAGTCAGGATTACCCACCCTCCTTCCCCTCTGCGGTACTCCTAGGGTATTTACCCTCCTAATAGCTAGCTGGGGGGGAGTCTCTTATGGTGTATTTGTTTGTATATATGTACATACATGCTTATTTTTTGCGTTTGCCTTCTATTTTGGAAACATTGGCATTTATCCAAATTTTAGCTTTCCAAGAGGGCAACTGGCATCTGGGGCAAGAAACACTGAGGAAAATGGCGTCGGCTGATGCCTTTATACCCGAAGACCAGCAGAGATGACGTCGGGTGAAGTGCGACATCAGCCGAAGCCGGACCCAGACTTTGGAATCCGGCCGACCGAAGGGCTGCCTGACGACAGGACAACCCATTTGTTATGACTGCAGATGCTATCCTGTTCGGACATCTACATTTATGGAAGGTACAAAACTGTACTTTTCCTTCTCTTAGGGGAGTGAGTCTTGGTTTTACTAGGGATGGCACGATCCATGCATCCTTGTAGGTGCTCATAGAGTGCAATTATAAAGGATTCTGCATCTTGGGCAGTATTATCCTTTAGCGTGGGAGCTGTGAAACTTACCACCTCTGCCTTAAGTTAGGTGAAGTTTGCTTTAGAAAAGTTTTTCCTTGGTTGGGGGTGTTGGTGGAGTGTGGACATCCAGGGTGATTAGTTTATGGTCTGATCTAACCACGGACAGGTTGACCTCCAGTATGGAGCACCTGTCGCCCATGTTGGTGATGACCAGGTCCAATGTGCTGTGGCCTCTGGTAGGGGAGTTTACCAGCTGATCCAGGGCATTTGAGTTGATAAATTCCAGGAAGCGCTGAGCCTGGGAGTTTGTACTCAAGTAGTTTTCCCGGTTAATGGTAGGGTAGTTGAAATCTCCCAAGATCAGGGTGTTTGGCAGGACCTTTATGTTTTCCAGTGTCTCCAGAAAGGCGGAGTGCTGGTCCTGGGTCATGGAGGGTGATCTGTAGCAGGCCGCAATTTGCATTGCAGATTTGCCTGATGTTAGTTGCACATGGATGATCTCAGCGGTATCATGCTGCACCACTAACCTGGAGGTGTGGATATCCTTGAATATGGATACACCCCCTCCTTTTGTGTTTCGGTCCATGTTCTGTGGCTGAAATGTGTGGTATGAGTTGTAGCCCAGTAGTGCTGGAGTGCCCTCTGGAGCCTTGAACCAGGTTTCAGTTACTGCACAGATGTCGACGTTCTCCATACTTAGGAGTGCTTCGAGTGCATGCATTTTGAGATTTAAACTGCTGGCGTTGAGTAACATAACCCTCTTTTTTTTTTTTTTTTAACTTGTGCTGTTTATGGAGGTGGGTTTGAATTTTGAGTCTTGCCTAAAAAAGGCACTATGGGGGCAGCAAAAGCCTTGGCCAGTACTCTAAAGCCAAGGGGTGACTGGTGCAAGCCGTCTCTTGCGAAGCAACGTAGCTTATCCAGCATGTCATCCCAGGCTGACAGACACTGGATCCCCTTTGAATGATACCAGAAGCTTTGCCAGTTGTTGACATTAATAATTTTTTCTTTATACTGAGGTATCATTCTTGGTGAGGGCAGGATGCTACTCAGGGTCAGGGTCATACCCGCCTGGGCTACATGATCAGAGAGCTCTTCCATGTCTCTCGTGTAGTCCAGGGAGGTACGGCTCAGGTTATTCACACAAACATGAACAATGATAGTCATATTTGTACTTGTTTTGGAGTGACCTGCGTGCTTGTGTTATGTGGTGGATTCTGGCTCCCGACAGGCAGCTAACAGTAACCTTCTCCATGTCCAGCCAATGAGTTGGGCGTCAGTGTGCCTGACTATTGAGTCACCTATTACTAGTGTGTTAGGATTTCGCCTTAAGGGCTGTGATTGTGCAGCACATTGATTTTGTATTTTATGTGTTGTCTGGTTTGTGACGGGAGGGGCAGGTTTTGTGGGTGTCTGCTTTGGAGCTCTGATACTTTTGCAGGTTTTTATTTAGAGTCTCCGAGTATGATTTCGTGTATTTGTGTATTTTTTGCCAGTGCTGGTTTAGTAGGTCTATGTGAGGCTGGAGGTGTGATGCAAGTGTTAACCTTCTCCTCATGACGGTCTGTTCCAGTCTTGGGTGGGGATACCTTAGCCTCCAGTTTGGCTGTATAACTGCATCTCTCACATATGTTAGTGTTTTGTGGTAGGAGGAGAGGGCTGTCTGTGTACATGAGGCAGTTGTAACATTGCCTCAGGATACCCAGATTCACCAGCTGGACTGGAGAGTACACCTGAAGTTGCCCTTTGGTCATGCCTGAATAGTAGGGTGAGATGCTTTAGTTGCTTGGTTGGTGGGTGGATAAAGAGCCTTGCCCTGCTGGGCAGTCAAGTGTCTGGGTATATTAGTGCTTGCTATTAGGTCTGAGCAAGTGCTGGACTGTAGGATGCTTTTTGAGTGCTTGGGTTGAGAGTTAGACTAGTTTCAAGTGAAAAACTGAAGACGAGACTTAGTGGAACCGGGAATAGTTTTAACCCTAGCTAACCGGTGCTGACTGGTGCACAAAACCGTGCAACACGTTTTTTTAAACTACTAACTTCTGGGCTGGAACCACTTTTCCAGGGACCAATGGCTGCTCAAAAGTTCCCCTCTCTCACAGGTGAACAGAGACACTTCTCTCTATCCAAGTATAAGGTATGGACAACTCCGAAACTTGTAACACAGCCCTGAATTCAGCACTAGCCTGAAAACTGGACTATACTAGCTTAGAAAGGTGGGAAACAAGAAATTTGTTTATCTTTTTGAAAAGATAAGGCAAAAGCAGTAAAAAGTACACTTAAAACAGCTTTAAACGACTACAAGCGATCAGAAAAGGCTGTTGCACTTTAATGTGTAGCCTACAACAGTTAAACAATTTATGTAAACAAAAAACAACTTTTTAAAAGTGCAGGCAGTCAAATTAAGTACAATATGTAAAAAAAACAAGCTTTTAAATCATAATAAGTACTGGAAAATCAGCATTTAGGCAGAAAACAGTTGAGTACAGCAAGAAAGTACAGAAAACTAATACTCTATCACTCCAAAGTTTTTCTTTTAAGCTAGAAGGCTTATATCAGTTTAAGGCTTTCCAGTAGGTTAGTTAAAGGAAAGATGCGAAACAAGTACAGATGTGGTCTTTTAAACCAGAAAGTTTAAAGAGATGGACAGCTTCCCGAATGGTCCATGAACTACAATTCCTGGGCCAAGAACCACTCCTCTTGTGGTAGACAGGCTTTCTAGTACTTACCACTCCCACCGATAAGCTAGAAGGCTGCACTCCAACACAAAGGCTTCGGGGGCTGAGAAGCTTACAAACAGTCCTGGATACAGCAAATCTGTACCTGGACTAGACTAGTTACGAGAAAGGTGGGGATCAAGCACAAACACGGGCTTTAAAACCAGAAAGTTGAGAGAGATGGAAAAAACTGCCCTAACGGCCAATAAACTACAATTTCTGGGCCAGAACCACTCCTCTTGTGGTAGATAGGCTACCTAGTGCTTACCACTCCCACTGATAAGCTAAGAAGGCTTCCCTCCAACACAGAAAGGCTTGAGGGGCTCAGGAGCTTACCAACAGTCCTGGATACAGCAACTCTGTATCTGGACTAGGCTAGTTACAGGAAAGGTGGGAAACGAGTGCAAGTGCGGCTTTTAAACCAGAAAGTTGAAAGAGATGGGAAAAAACTGCCCAAATGGCCAGTAGCTACAATTTCTGGGCCAGGAACCACTCCTCTTGTGATAGGCTACCTAATGCTTACCACTCCCACTGATAAGCTAGAAGGCTTCTCTCCAGCACAGAAAGGCTTGGGGGACTCAGAAGCTTACATAAAGTCCTAGATACAGCAAATCTGTACCTGGACTAGACTAGTTACAGAAAAGGTGGGGAACAAGCACAAACGCAGGCTTTTAAGCCAGCAAGTTGAAAAAGATGGAAAACTGCCTAAACGGCCAATAAACTACAATTTATGCGCCAAAGCCCACTCTTCCCGTGGTAAATAGGCTAACTGATGCTTACCACTCCCACTGATAAGCTAGAAGGCTTCCCTCCAACACAAAGGCTTGAGGGGGGGGGGTGGTGCTCAGAAGCTTACAAAGAGTCCTGGATACAGCAAATCTGTACCTGGACTAGATTAGTAACAGGAAAGGCAGGAAACAAGCACAAACACAGGCTTTTGAATCAGAAGGTTGAAAGAGATGGAAGAGCTTCTCAAACGGCCAATAAATTATCATTTCTGGGCCAGAAACCTCTTCTCCTGTGGTAGATAGGCTACCTAGTGCTTACCACTCCCACTGATAAGCTAAGAAGGCTTCCCTCCAACACAGAAAGGCTTGAGGGGCTCAGGAGCTTACAAACAGTCCTGGATACAGCAAGTCTGTATCTGGACTAGATAAGTTACAGGAAAGGCAGGAAACAAGTTAGGAATTTTTTTTTCTTTTTCTTTTTTTTTTTTTTTTTTTTACTGAAAAGCAGCTAAAACAGCAGTAAATACAATTCAAATGCAGTGCAGGTTAGCACACGTATACCAATATTACGGCAAGTACAGTTTAAATGCAATTAAATTAACAAATGACTAAAAAAACAAGTGCAGAAGGCATTAAATTAGAAGGCTACTAACAAGCAGTAATAAGTGCAGAGTAAGAACAACTGAACAGACAACAGCCCGCAGAACAGCAACTAAGACAGTTACAGTAAGAGCAGCTGGGGGGGAAAAAAAAAATATATATATATATATATATATATATATATATATATATATATATATATATATATATAATTTTTTTTTGAGGGAGGGAATACAGCAGGATTAAGAGGCTACAGGGATTGTCCTTCTCAAATAGTCTCTCTGTACACAGTAGGAGTGCCTGAAATCAGAATATCACACTGCACTCATTTGACTGAGCAACTGAGATAGGCCCAGAAGGAGTATCCAAATACAAACTTACAAGAGGGGCGGGCAATTTCAAAGCCTCCAAGATTAACACCAAGACAAGAACAGGGAGGGTGGGTGGAAAAAACACAGTGGAGACACGAGACAGAAACAATACAACACCATTATAAATAATAGGCAAGTGTACAATACAACACAGTGCAAGTTAAAGTGGCAAAATGTGTACTTAGTTTGAAATGGATTCCAACTCTGCACAGCAAGTCTAACAGCTTTCCAATAGTTCACAGAAATGCAATCTGTATTGGAATTGCAATGAAGTACACCTCAGGCAATGACTAACGGCTAGGATGTGGGCTGGCTCAACAACCCCTTCCCTGAAACTAGCCTGAGCTACCCTGAGAAAAAAAACACAGTGGAGACATAAGAGACCGAAACAATACCACGATAAATAATAGGCAAGTGTATAAATACAACACAGTGCAAGTTAAAGTGGCAAAATGTGTACTTATCAGTTTGAAATAGACTTGCTGTGCAGAGTTGGAATCGATCAGCTTTCCAACAGTTCACAGAAATGCAATCTGTATTGAAATTACAATGAAATATACCTCTGGCAATGAATAACAGCTAGGATGTGGGCAGAGTGTAATTGCTCGAATGTGTAATTCAGGAACATTTTAAATGCAGAACTGGACAGTGTCAGATGTGCTACCTAAAACTTAAAATTATATAAAAGTAATCCAACCATATGAACAAGTTCATGTTTACAAACGTTGTGCATCACGTGTATTATATACAATATTATCAATCCAACAGTATAACTTTTTAAACAAAACAAAAAGTACCAGTGGAGTAAACAGAAACGGCTCCTCTTACTTTCACAGTTTTAATGATGGAAATGTCACAGAACACCACAGTCAGCACAAAAATCCACAAAACAGCTCCAATGTCTGAATAACATAAACGCTATGTCTCCACACCTGCGTTTTCGTTTAAGCTCACTTCCTCAGATGCAAATGAATAACACATACTCTTCCCCTTCAACTTAAATACATTTGCTAATTAAGTAATTAGAGCTCATAATATAATAAAAATCTTCATTACCTCATTAATAAAATAATCCCATTGAAACTACTGCCTTTATCAAAGTGCCATTTTGTTGTTTTAAAAAACAAACTTGTTACATTTTAATTCCTTGTTAAAAACATCATTTCCTACTACATTTCATTCTCATAATAAATTTATAAAAATAGAAACTTTAATTTAAAATTCAATAATTTAACCATAATAAATACATACATAAAAAACATATATAAAAAAACCTAACTATTTCATCACTCCCTCTAGTGTGCAAATAAACACATTACATTCAATGCTATATTAAAGTGCTTGAAACAATACTTTTTAACCTTTTTGTTGTTAATAAGAGATCTCATGTTCAAAAACCTACAAGAATTAATTTAAATATAAATATATAATGTGCCTAATTGTACTTAAAAAATAGTGATATATGCTCTTTTTAATATATTCTTGGACCAAAGGCTTTCCATTCCCATATCAAAGCTTCGCTGCCCTAATTTTTAATACTGGGGCTAATGACACACAATTATTGAGACCTGGTGGGTTATAGGCCTCTAGTTGGAGTTGCCAAAGCAGCTCCTTATACTCGATGGTGTCTTCCCAGGGTCCCCCCCGGACATCCTTGTTCACAACCTCCAGCACAAAGAAAGTAAAATCAGCCTCTTCACATTTAGTTTTATGTTTATATAGGGCATTGCTCATACATTTTGTTTTAATTTCATACATGTGTTAAAATTCTATTTCGTAGTCTTCTTTCGGACTTCCCCACATAAAATGCATCACATTTCTTGCAAAAGCTCAAATAAATTATACCTACAGTCTGACAATTAACATATTGTTTGCTATGAACTAAAATGTCTCTACTCTCTATATACACGGTATCCTTGTTGCAAATAAATGGGCACTGGGAGCATCTCCCACATTTAAAAGTACCCTTTCTCTCCCTGGTAGTTCTGTTGCCCTTCGTTTTTACTTTCAAAAATTTTTTTAAGTTTTTTCTTTTTCTATATGTGCATTTAAGAGGCAGTGTAAACAAAATTCCCAAATCAGAAAATTCACTAAACTTTGCCCATTCATCTTCCATCATCTTTCTAATGACTCTTGCCTGGCCACTATAATCCAATATAAAATTGTTTTTCGCCTCAAAATTATCCTTCTTAGTTTCATCCAACTCCTTGATGACTTCGTCCTTCCCCAAAATGGGCTGATATTTGTCCAATCTTCCTTTCCTGACTTCATTTTCAATTTCTTTTTAAACCTCATTCCTCTTTCAAAACATTTTTCTGTGAGTATTGTTTCCACAGTGTCAGTTTCTATGTAATTTAGTACTGTCCTTTTGTAAAGGTCCCAGTTATTTGTGTTACAATATTCAATAATACAAGTATGATTGGTTTAGACCTTGCTTTCCATTTTCTATGAATTTTTTAGCAGGCACCAGAGTTAAACATAATATTGCTTTGTCTAGGCAGTTCAGATCCTGTATCCTAGCTAAAAAAAAAAAAAAAAAAAAAGTAATTTTCTTGCACTAATTTGCTTGCCCAGTATTCCTGACACAGTACTTGGTAGGAAAATTTTAAAGTCTGCCAACTCGTTGCACACCTAAAACACATTCCCAGTTGCTTGTTTCCCATTACACCTCCAACATTTGTCATCTACCGGAGAGAGAATACTTTGGAGTTTGCTTATGGTATAAGTCCCTATGCAAACACATGTAGACAAAAATTCCTAATCTTCTAGACTTTGCGTATTTTGGAGCCATATATCCTGCTGTTGTTTCTTTGAGAATTGATGGTCTAACCCCCCCCCCCCAATTTTTTCTTACGACCTTTGATTCCTACAGTTTATGTGCAGTATTTTATATGCCCAGCTAGATGTTCATCGTGCATACAGCTGCAGTCATAACAGATGGGTTTTCCTGCAGTCAGGTGGGTCCTCGGTCGGCCGAATTCCAAAGTCTAGGTCTGGCGTCGGTTGTCGTTGCTTCCTCCCTGACAAAAGAACCAGCCGACGCCATTTTTTCCAGTCTTTCTTGCAGCGCGGTGCCCGAAGCAGAAGCAGTTAGCAAGTGCCGGTCGGCCAGCTCCTGAGATTACGAATATTTTTCAACCAAAATCTTCTTGAAAGCTAAGTACCCCGTTGGGGAAACTTTTCTTGCCTCAGACCGTTGTCGGACAAAGTTAATAATTGCATTTCATATGGGAAGCAAATACCGCATAAGGATTTTCATCCCCTCTGCATTCTTTGCTTAGGCCCTGACCACGACGTCTCGGCCTGTAGTTTTTGTGCTACATTCAACAGACGCACTATTAAGCGTCGGGCGGAGTTCGCCCAACACTATATTTTGGCAAAAAATGTAATTACATTATGTCGTCGGATACTGCGACTCCAGTTTTGAGTAAAAGACGCAAAGATAAGGACCGACATACAAGGTCCGCGGCTTCTACTGATAACACGCCAAAGCCGACTACAGGTGGTCCGGTTCTCAGTGAGGCGCCTACGCAGCCCCTGACTACCGACGACACTTCATTGGTGGTGTCTACTGTGCCCGAGGTCGCAGGCTCTTCGGCCCACACCCCGACTACAGATACCGAAGCCACTCTTGACGGTGAAACTCAGAGTTTAGACAGCTCTGCCACCTCTCAAGGTGTCTTCAGGCCTTCCTCTTCTTTTTCCATCAAGGCTTTCACCAAGTCTAAAGCAGCCATGCATACTAAAAGACAAGCTCCACAGGGCCCTTCTCAAGGCCCCATGCCTAAAAAGCAGATGCTGAAAATGGCTGAGGATTTGATTACTCTTATCAGGGGTTCTCACCCCCCCCCCAGGACAAAAGGCCCAGAGTGGAGGAAGAATCCCCCTCCTCGGACCAGGCCTCCATTATTTCAGAACATTCTGATGACCAGGAACATTCATACTCCCCTTTTGAAGATTCTAATGCAGAGGAGTCCATTCCCTCCGTCTCCCCCCCCCCCCCTGAGGATTACTCATTTGGGGAAACCTTGCATACCTTGAGGGAACACTTCCACTGGGAAGTACAAGAGTACTCGGACTCCAAGAAAAGGCTTGGGGATTTTCTCTTGCTCCCTCAGCACAGGCCTCTGGCTATACCTCCTGTCTTAGACATTCTAGATGATGTGTATTCGGAGGCCTGCCTTAACCCAGACTCTACCTCCAGCCCCAGTCAAGCCTGATGGTATTACCGGGTTCCTGACTCACACCAATTCCTATACAAAAGCCATGCGGCTGACCCAGAAACTAAGGCCTCCACTGCTAAAAATCCATTACCTTCAGAGAGAGATTCCAGAGCTTTAGAAAGGTGGGGGGAAAAGGTATACACCTCGGCCACCTTAACCATGAGGGCATTAAATTGTCAGTTCCATATGTTAAAGTACCAACAGTTTTTGTTATCACAATTGAGAAGAAAATGTCACAACCTGAACAACCAGACTTGGAGTTGCAGGATTTGATGCATAGTGCAGAACAAATGGGTAAACATACCTTGCAATGTGGTTTTGATGCTTTAGAGGCCTCATGTAGAGCTGCTGTTACAGAATCTGTCATACGTAGACATGCCTGGCTCAAAGAGCAAACCTTACCAGATCATGTCAAAGCTAAATTACTAGATGCCCCTCTGCAAAAAGATGTATTGTTTGGTGTTAAAGCTGAGGAGGTATTAAAGAAAATGGAGGAAAAGGCAAAATCAATGCAAACAGTGAAAGATTTCCTACAGGTACAACCTCCACGTTTCAGTAGAAATTGGCCTTCCAAAAACTGGTCCTTTCCAGCCACGGACAGACCCCAAAGAGGTAGATACAGGTGCCCGAGGGGCAGAGGGCAATCTTAAGGATCGTTTAGAGGCAGACAATGGCAAGCACTTAACAAAGAGGTGGTGAGGATAGTTCACAGCCATTCAGAAAGCAGTCCCAATGACTTTCCCCTTTGCATGACAAGCAAGGCTCAAATGGCAGCACCTTTAGGTGGAAAACTGGCATTATTTTCAAAAAATTGGCATATTTTCACAAAAGACAAATGGATCCTGGACATTATAGACAGAGGCTACAGATTCCACTTTCACACCCTTCCAAAAATGAGGCATGCCAAACCTGCCACACAATCAAAGGGCAGAGGCACAAAAACAAATTTCAGATCTCATGAACATGAAAGTTATTCAAGAGGTACCTGCACAAGAACAGGGTCAAGGTTTTAACTCCAGACTATTCCTGGTACCAAGGAAGGGAAAAAATTGGAGACCTATTTTGGACCTATCCATCCTAAACACATTTTTACTCGTGCCAAAATTCAAGATGCTCACATTACAGCAGCTTCTTCCCATGCTGTGCAAGGAGTCTTGGCTGGTAACATTGGACCTCAAGGAGGCATACCTGCATGTCCCAATCAGACAGGATTGCAGAAGATACCTCAGATTTCTTGCAGGTTCAACCCATTATCAATTCTCTGCATTGCCCTTTGGCTTATCTACTGCGCCCAGAGTGTTCACGAAATGCCTGGCATCAGTAATTGCCTACTGCAGACTTCAAGGGATACAAATATACCCATATTTGGATGACTGCTTGATCCAAGCGGACAGCAAGCACATACTTCTGAAACATCTGGCTTTTGTAATAATGTTGTTGAATTCTCTGGGATACACAGTCAACAAAAAGAAATCAAGGCTAATACCCTCTCAAACAATAGTTTTCCTGGGTGCCAACTTGGACACGAACACCCAGATGGCCTACCTCACGCCAGAGAAACAGGGGCAACTAACTCAATACTTCAGAAAACTAGCAAATTTCACCAGGCTGACTGCAAGGAAAATCCTGCAGGCTCTGGGATTCATGGCATCTTGCATCCTACTAATCCCATGTGCAAAGCTGCATATGAGGAAACTTCAATGGTACCTGAAAAACCTATGGTCTCAACACAGCCACAGTTTGGAAACAATAATACCATGGATTCCATGTCTTCAGAAGGAATTTCTGTGGTGGGCTCAAGCATGCCAAAGAAACGCAGGTCTCCCATTCTGCAAGCCTTAAGCAAATCAAGTCATCACAACAGACGCCTCAGACTATGCCTGGGGGGCGCACATGACAAATCGGTGCATTCAGGGCAAATAGTCCCAAAAAGAAAAGCACCTACACATCAATCAAAAGGAAATGCTAGCAGTAATACATGCTATTATAGCTTTCAAAAACCTTCTGCATCCAGGTCAGCTATTGATAAGGACAGACAACACCACAGTAATGTGGTACATAAACAAACAGGGAGGAACCCATTCATACCCCCTATGCAGGCTGGCCATGTCTTTTTGAAACATGGCTCTGGAATTACAAATCGAACTTCAAGCACAGTACTTGCCAGGCAAGGAAAACACGCTGGCAGACAACCTAAGCAGAAATATGACAGATCCACACGAATGGAAGTTGCATCCTCAAGTTTTTACAGCGATAATTCAAGCATGGGGAAGGCCAGATATAGATCTCTTTGCCTCCCACAGAAATCACCAATTGGCAAAATTCTGCTCAAGGACCTTTCATCCACAGGCCTGGAGAGTGGACGCACTCCCTTTCAGTTGGACAACAATGACAGTTTATGCCTTTCCACCTCTTCATCTGCTGCCCAAAGTTCTAACAGACCAAAGATGATTCTCATTGCTCCAGACTGGCCAAGACAACACTGGTGTACCCACTCCTGAGGAGCCTGACGCATTCCCCACCATGGATTCTACCTCTAATGCCTCTTCTTCTGACTCGGCACAACTTCAAAACTCTTCACAGTCAGCTGAAAGCACTCAATCTGGCCGCATGGAAGATTCCTTAACTTCACAACAGACCCTACTCTCCAAGGAGGTGCAGGATGTCATTTTGGAGGCCAGAAGGCCTTCTACTAGAAAAGCTTACTCCGCAAAATGGAAACGGTTTTGTGCCTGGAATGACAAAAAGGGTCAGAATCCTGGAATACTGAATTTACCTCAAATATTACAGTACCTAGCTGAGATGCTAAGCAGTGGACTTTCATTCTCCTCCATCAAAATCCATGCCTCAGCCATTTCTGCAGAATACAACACTGATCCTCCTTTATTCTCTCACCCCCTCTTAAGACAGTTCCTCAGAGGGGCTAAGAATATAAAACCCCCAAGGAAGCGACCAGTGCCTGCTTGGGACCTCAATTTCATTCTAGAAAAACTGACCTTGCCTCCTTTTGAGCCAGCTGCCTCAACAGAACTGCAATATTTGTCCTGGAAAACAGCCTTCCTTCTGGCTATCACCTCAGCTTGCAGGGTATCGGAACTACAAGCCCTCATGGCTGTGCAGCCTTTCATCATTTTCCATCAGGACAGAGTTTCCTTACGAACCAATCCGTCCTTTATGCCAAAGGTAGTATCCAGGGTAGCTTTGAATCAGGCTATCCACTTACCTACCTTTTACCCTAATCCTCAAAACAAAGGGGAGAGACTACTACGTTCCTTGGACATCCACAGACAGCTGCGTTATTATTTGGACAGAACAAAGCCTTTCAGAAAATCAGAGCAACTCTTTGTGTCCTATGCTACAGGAGCTCAAGGGAAGCCAATTTCCAAACAGACAATCTCAAAATGGATAGCCCACTGCATACGCTTTTGTTACTCTTTTCATGGTAAAACTGTACCTGCAGGCATCAGATCTCACTCCACAAGGACCACAGCTACCTCTGCAGCTTTCCTCAGGGGGGTTCCTACCAAGGATATTTTGGAAGCAGCCACTTGGAGTTCTGTACATACCTTCTGCAAGCACTATCACCTACCATTATACTCCAAATTTAGAGCAGGCTTTGCCACTGCAGTCTTGCAGGGCATCCTAGCTCCTCCTAGTTCCACCTAGTGCCTGCCACCCTTTTTTAGCTTTGGGATTCTACCCATCTGTTATGACTGCAGCTGTATGCACGATGAACATAGTACAGTTTTGTACCTACCATAAATGTAGATGGTCAAGTGCTAATACAGCTGCAGTCCAGGTTTCCCTCCCTCCTTCCCCTCTTGGGACAGGCCTAATGGCTAACACCTCCTCATACAACCTGATTTGGGGTATTCATTTATGGTGTATTTGCTTGCAACTACTATTTTCTGATTATATTGCATTGCATTATTACATAAATTTATGTATTGCCTTCCTTCTGGTGGGGGCACCTGACATCTGGGGCAAGAAAAACTGAAGAAAATGACATCTGCTTGTTTTTGTACCCCTGTCGCACTGACGTCGGGGAGGAAGCGACGACAACCGACGCCGGACCTAGACTTTGGAATTCTGCCGACCGAGGACCCGCCTGACGGCAGGAAAACCCATCTGTTATGACTGCAGCTGTATTAGCGCTCGAACATCTACATTTATGGTAGGTACAAAACTGTACTTTATCCCTTTTTTTACAGCTTCTGTTCTAGATTGTTAAAAACTCATCTTGTACAGGCCTTTCATTTAGGATCCCCATATCCCTTTCTCTTTGCCAGTAATCAGTAGCTTGCAATCAAAGTCCTTTGTTTGGCCTTTTCCTATACTGTTCCCTTTCCTTCTCTAATTACTTGTTCCCAGTACATCTTCCTCCAGTAAATTCCAGCCATCTCTTGTCTATTTTCTGTACCCTTAATTGCAGTCATCCGTACAAGCAGCATCTCCTTTCTGCACTCCTGTGTTGGCTTATTCTTAGTATATGCATAGACATTTCTTAATCTGTGAAGTTCATGCACATTAAAATCTTGACTAAGTAAACCAGTTCTAATGGCACGTATGGGGATATCACCGATTACATACCTGACAACCATAAGTTCAACTGGCAGCTCTGGTACGTGACCAGCACTGGCATGTAGGATGGGCAAAACCATCCTAGGTGGATGGAGAGGCAGTATTAGCTGCATACTGCAACTATTGTTTGGGGAGAGGATTGGAGGCAGAGTAGTGGCTTGAGAGGTGGGTGTTAAGAAGCATCAAATTACTGATGGGTTGTAACCTTTGGAGTAAGTATGTGGGGGGGGGGGTGTTGTGGACACTAGTGATGCAGTTCATTCTAACCAACTCTCAGTTTTGCGGTATGTCCTTCAGAATGCTCTGACCTACTTAAATGGTAGTTTAAGTAGAACACTTTGTAAATAAGTTTAAATGCTGTGCAGATATACTGATACAGCCTATTTACAATGCTTGTCCTACATTGTCTCAAATAAGGTCCATTGTCCTTTAGGAGAGCTAAAGAGATGGGAGTTTACTCAACATTCTGGCACTACAATGTGATACCCCTCCTCTGCAGATTTGTGACTTACTATTGGCAACTTACTTATTGTCTAAATTTGGGCACCAGTTAATTGTTTGCCACAGTACAGTAGTTTAGCAATGTATGAAGTAAGGTGCTTAAAGTAAGAGTAAATTTTCATGTATAGTAAGTAAACGAATCTCAATGTTGCAGCTGAATGCTTTTCTTTGGTCAACTGTTGCAATACAGGCCATATCTTGCTTGTATGTAGTCCAATATAGTCTTACTTTTATGTGAAGTCCTGTGTGTTCTAAGGAATTTACAAATCTTAAAACTTCAAGGTTCTAACACTTAATACTTTCTTATTAAATTTGTAATTAAACATCCTCCCCCAGCCTAGTACCCCTACGTACAGTAGAGAGTCGATTATCGGAAACATCAGCTGTCAGAACCAGCCTTCCAAAGTTTTCTGGTAGGAAAAATTAGTCTGAATATGTAGACATCTTGCATATTTGCGCATGTTTTTTGAGTGTATAGCCAGCTCGTGTGAGAAATATTTTCTTTATTGTCCATTGGAATCGCTGAATAGTTGGTGTATTCCTGCATGCAGAAAAAAAATGATTTTTAGAGGTTTTTTATCCAGTTAAGATGTATGTTTGATTATCTGAACTACCCTAGGTCCCAATTAGTTCAGATAATTGACTCTGCTGTAAAAATGTTGCTACTCCACACAAATTTCAGTAATTGTTTTTGTCCCCCCCCCCCCCCCTAGTTACGGTTTCATATTTGTATAACTGTTAAATCATGCTGACTACACATAACGTTCCTAGTCTTGAAAAACCTGAACAATGTCAAAATGAATGCGAAATGTGGGATGGAGAATGGGGACTGAAGGAAAAATAAATATCCTGCATCCTTGTGGGGAAGGAGAAGGGGAGAGAGGAGGAAAAATATTCTGTCATCTTGTTGCATCTCTAAAGCTTGCTGTCTTCGTACACCTTCATTATAAAATATCAGTCTGTATTGTTTCTTTTGGGACTTCTCAGACCTTGTAAATTAAAAAGGAATCACCATCATGCGGAATTTGATAGCACCTAAACAGTCATGACCTCCTTAGTTGGTTATTTTTATTAATTGCACTTTAAATGGGTGCTCCCCCCAATTCTTTTAAGACATACTGATGGACTAGAGATCCCCTATCTTTTGGTTTATCTGACCCATTGGAAGCTGGTGTGATGCTTCAAAACCTGTGTAGTTTGTCCCTGGCAGCAAACTAGAAACCTGCATCCAGAAGTTGTTTCGTGCCTCCCAGCTTCTCACTTTACCTAAACTTACGTTGCATCTTGTTTTATGAAGAAATCTGTTACTGCTGAAAAATGTGTGTATAACCATGAAGTAAGAAACAGTTTTTACATTGTTTAAAACTTGAGTACTGTTTGTGTAGTTACTTTTTGTCTGTACAGTAGGCTAGCCCTACCCAATACTAAATGTAGCCAATGAAAACATAGTGAAAAGCCATTAAAGCATTGGTGGGGTGAAGTAGTGTTTAAGTATTTGTTGGGGGGGTAAAAGACAGTAGCACTTTACATAAGTAGCTCTGCTCAGTTCGGACATGGCAATAGTCCTTGGGTATACACAGCCACAGCAAATGCTGCTAGATTCTCTACTCCACGTTTCCTTTTCCCTTTCTCTGTTTTTGGGTGGTAGTACCAGAGGTACCAAAATTAGGAGGAGTTGCAAAGAACATGCAGCAAATAGCTGGAAGTTAATTGGCGGGTGGCAGCAGGCAAAAAAATTGACTATCTCTCTACCATTTTTTTAATATGCTAATTTCTAATTACTGTACTTCATTAATTTGAAGTGTTTTTCAGGTTAAAATGATTGCAGCTCCATGCATAAGGAATTTTCAGGTTACTATAATCCCAAGTAAAATTGTTGGCTTGACACATCTGACAGTACATAGCTGTCCTGCCAGTAGTTGAGTGGCTGCCAGGCCATGAAGCTTGGTAGTGTTTGAATTGTTTGCTTCAGTATTTCTCTCTGAGCTGGATAGTATACTAATCTTAAATTTTGTGTCTGGATTTATGTTGGTGTTTCATCCCTTGTGGTGTTTTGATGATGTCCTGCAACCGAATATTGATGGCTTGGTTATTAGCAGAAGTAACGTAGAGCTTGGTGTTCCACAGTCCGTTTCAGTTTTGAGAGGCTGTGTCACTTGATTTGTGTTTTTGACTGTACTTTACATTTGTCTGTAATATAGTAATTGTACTGCATTGTTTAATATATCAGAGCATTTTTTTGGCAGCTAGTATTTGTAACACTCTGATAAGCTGGCTGTGGTTTACTGTCAACAGTGATGGACTGTTATAATGCAGATTTTTAGACTACTACACGATTTATTCTTGTGGATTATTAACAGCTGTTATGCGTAGGTCTTAACCTACTAAGAGGCCAGTGTGGAACACAGACTATAGCAATGTGTGTGACAGTCAAAATGTTGAACACCCTATTTTCATACTGCATGAAAAGCGTACCTTGGCCTTTCAACCAAAACACACATTCACACTTGTCATAACTCTCAACTGCCTAGAATTTTGCAGAATGCCCACATTTTTGCCTCATATTTTTGGTCTGTTCCTCATAAAATATGTAAATGTTCTTCATGTTTCACTGTTGCAGTCATTACACTTGGATTATCCTGCTGGCAGGCTACCCTCAGTCGGCCTGAGTTCCAAAGTCTAGGTCCGGCGTCTGTTGCTGTCGCCTCTTCCCTGACGGCAGTGCGCCAGGGATATAAAAGATGCAGCCGACGCCATTTTCTTGCTGCACGGTGCCCGAAGCAAAAGCAGTTCGCAAGTGCCGGTCGGCTGACTCCTGAGATTTTCGTGTTCGAATTTCAGATCCAAAGTCTTCATTAAAAGCTAAGTACCCCGTTGGGGAAACCTTTTTTCTTGCTCCAGACCGATGTCAGAAAAAGTTAGTAATTGTATTTCTTGTGGGAAGCAAATACCTCATAAGGACTTTCATTCTTACTGTATTCCTTGCCTAGGCCCTGACCACGACGTTGCTAGTTGTCGGTTTTGTGCTAGATTTAACCAACACACTATTAAGCGTCGGTACGTTTTTTGCATTTCACAATTTTGGCAGAAAACTTAATTACACAATGCCGTTGGATAGCCATCCGACTACCAGAATTCACAAGAAACGCAAAGAAAAAGAGAAGGACAGGCATCCGAGGTCCAAAACCGACGACAAGGCTTCCTCTAAGCCAGTCGCCAGTCCTCAGGCGCCTTCGCAGCCCCTGACGCCCGCTACTTTGGACCTGCAGGCCGCTACAGACTCCCCCGCTGGAAGCTCAAGGTATTGGACCTTCGGAGACTATTCCCTCAGATGGGTCCAGAGCCGCTGAGCAGGCATCGGCTTCTGAGTGTGTTTTCAGACCTACTCAATTATACATTAAAGCGACGCCAGCTTCAAAGGCAAAGACTAAAGCACCTTTAAATGCAAAGAAACAACTACTACAGCCTCATGGCCAGGCCTCCATGCCCAAAAAACTGTTGCTCAAAATGGCCGAAGACTTAATTACTTTGATCAGGGGTTCCCATCCCCCTCCTGATAAAAGGCCTAGGCATGAGACAGAATATGAATCTTCAGATCAGGTTTCCATTTCATCTGATTCCTATTCTGATCAGGAATACTCTCTTCCTCTCTATGAGGATTCTGATGCTGAAAAATCTATCCCTTCAGCCTCTCCTCCTGAGGATTACTCTTTTGGGGAAACCTTGCATACCATGAGGGAACATTTCCACTGGGAGAGCCAAGATTATTCAGAATCTGTGGAAAGGCTCAGAGACTTCCTTTTACTCCCATAGCACAGGCCCCTAGCTATTCCACCTGTGTTAGACATTGTAGATTATGTATTTTCAGAGTCCAGTCTGACCCCTTACTCCTTACCTCCAGCTCCTGTTAAGCCAGACTTGTACTACAGGCTTCCTGACTCAACTAAATTCCTTTTCAAAAACCCGGCTGCTGACCCAGAAACTATCTCTCAGGGTCCCAAAGGGGTCAAGGCATCCACTGCAAAAAAAACCCTACCCCCTCAGACAGGGATTCTAGGGCATTGGACAGATGGGGGAAGAAGTTTTACACTTCCGCTACCTTGGCTATAAGGGCTTTAAATTGTCAGTTTCATATGATCAAATATCAGCAATATATTAGGTCACTGCTTAAACAGAAAATGTTGATAAATTCTGAATGTGCAGAAAACAAAGAAATGCAGGATTTATTGCATGCAGCTGAGCAAGTTGGAAAGAATACTTTGCAATGTGTTTTTGATTCTTTGGAGGCCTCCTGCAGGGCCGCTGTTACGGGTTCTGTCAGGAGACCTGCTTGGTTTAAGGAAGAAAATCTGCTTGACCATGTCAAAGCAAAATTATTAGATGCTCCATTACAGCATGATTTGGTGTTAAAGCAGAAGAGGTGTTAAAGAAAATGGAAGACAAAGCTAAATCTATGCAAATGGTTAAGGATTTTTTTACAAGTACAACCACCAAGATTTAGCAGACACTGGCCTACAAAGAATTGGTCTTTTCCAGTGTCAGACCACAAAGGGGCAGATACAGATGCCCAAGAGGCAGATCCCAGCCCCAAGGTTCGTACAGAGCTAAACAATGGGGTGCTTCTACCTCCAGAAGTGGAGAAGACAAATCACAGCCATACAGGAAACTGACTTCCCTCTGCCTGCACCAAGCACTTATCTTCTGGCAGCACCTTAAGGGGGGAAAACTAGCACTTTTTTCTCAAAATTGGCACATAATAACCCAGGATAAATGGGTCCTAGACATAGTGTCACAAGGCTACAAGTTTCACTTCCATACCCGGCCAAGGACAATCTGCTGGCCATACCTGCCAAAACATCAATGGGCAGAGGCACAAAAACAAGTCTTATCCCTCATGGGCATGAGGGCCATTCCACAAGTGCAAGAGCAGGGACAAGGATTTTATTCAAGACTGTTCTTGGTACCAAGAAAGGACAAGACCTGGAGACCAATACTGGACCTGTCTATTCTGAACACATATATCTGGATATACCAAAATTCAAAATGTTGACTCTATAGCAGCTTCTGCCCATGCTGGGAAAGAAGGCTTGGCTTGTGACTTTAGACCTAAAAGAGGCATACCTGCATGTCCCAATCAGACAAACATGCAGAAGATGCCTCCGATTCAAAGCTGGCTTAATGCACTACCAATTCTCTGCGCTGCCCTTTGGCTTATCTACTGTGCTCAGGGTCTTCACAAAGTGCCTGGCACCAGTAATTGCATTTTGCAGACAAAGAGGAATACAGATATATCCTTACTTGGACGACTGCCTCATTCAAGCAGAGAACAAGGACATTCTACTACAGCATCTGGCATTTGTAAAGAGATTTCTAACAGGCCTAGGGTACACAGTCAGCGAAAAGAAATCAAAACTAGTACCCTCTCAAGAGATAATATTCCTTGGTGCAAGCTTAAATACAACTGCCCAGATGGCTTATCTCACACCAGACAAACAAAGACAACTGACTACATATTTCAAACTGTTGGCAACAAAGGCCCAGTTATCTGCAAGAAAATTTCTGCAGGCTTTGGGCTTCATGGCATCCTGCATTCTACTATTTCCATATGCTAGACTGTATATGAGGAAACTTCAATGGTACCTAAAAAGTGTTTGGGCTCAATATTGCCACAGCCTGGAAACAATAATTGTCCTCATTCCCTGCCTGCAGCAGGAGTTTCGATGAGCGAAGGCTTGTCACCAGAACAAGGGACAGCCATTTACTTTACCCCCAGCCAGGCAGACATTAACAGTGGATGCATCAGATTATGCCTGGGGGGCCCACATGGCAGGAAGATGTATTCAAGGCACATGTTCCACAAACCAAATGCATCTGCATATCAGTCACAAAGAGATGCTAGCTGTTCAGAATGCCCTGACCGCCTTCAAGGACCTACTTCATCCTGGACAACTACTGATAAAGACAGACAACACCACGGTCATGCGGCATATAAACAAGCAGGGAGGCACTCATTCTTACCCCCTTTGCAGACTAGCCATGACTTTGTGGGACTCAGCATTGACTTACCAAGTACATCTGCAGGCACAATTCCTGCCAGGAAAGATAAATACTCTGGCAGACTAACTAAGCAGAAACCTCCTGGATCCTCACGAGTGGAAATTGGATCCACAAGTCTTCAGCATGATAACAAGGAAATGGGGATGCCCGGATATAGATCTGTTTGCCTCTCCTCACAACTACCAACTAAAAAGATTATGCACAAGGACTTACCACACACAAGCATGGAAAGTGGACGTCCTATCTTTCAACTGGAAAAACTTAGCAGTATATGCCTTTTCTCCACTGCATCTCCTCCCCAAGGTACTTCTAAAGGTCAGACAATAGAAGCCAATGATGATGCTGATTGCCCCAGACTGGCCCCGCCAGTACTGGTATCCAATCCTAAGGAACTTGTCTCAATGCCCGGCTTGGACCTTGCCACATATAATTCATCTACTGTCCCATCAAAACAATCAGATCCTACACAGCCAACTCAAGACCTTAAATCTGGCAGCATGGCGGATAATGTAGTCATACAAAACACACCTTTCACTAAAGCAGTGATGGATGTCATTTTGGAGGTCAGAAGGCCTAGTACCAGAAAATCTTATGCCGGGAAATGGAAGAGATTCTGTGCCTGGAGCCAGGCAGAAGGAATTGACACAGCTGTACCAAATATTCCTCAGACTTTGCAATACTTAACTGAGATGCTGGACAAAGGCCTGTCCTTTTCATCGATTAAGATTCATGCCTCTGCCATTTCGGCTCATTACAATACAGAGCCACCAATCTTTTCTCATCCTTTGTTAAGGCAGTACCTCGGAGGAGCCACAAACTTAAGGCCTCCAAGGAGATCACCAGTACCTGCATGGGACCTCA
Source organism: Protopterus annectens (assembly GCF_019279795.1). Lineage (NCBI taxonomy): Eukaryota > Metazoa > Chordata > Ceratodontiformes > Protopteridae > Protopterus > Protopterus annectens. The sequence continues at coordinate 516,523,510 of NC_056750.1, forward strand.
ATTATGTTTTGGAAAAACTCACCCTGCCTCCTCCTGAGCCAGCCGCTACAGCTGATATAACATTTTTATCTTGGAAAACAGCTCTGCTCCTAGCAATAACCTCTGCAAGACGAGTCTCAGAGCTACAGGCACTCATGGCTGTGGAACCTTTTATAATTTTTTTATCCAGACAGGTTTTCTCAGAGGACAAACCCCACGTTTATGCCTAAGGTAGTGTCCAGTGTGGCCCTTAACCAAACTATTCATCTGCGTACTTTTTATCCAAACCTACAGAATAAGGGGGAGAGAATTCTGCATTCTTTGGACATACACAGACCGCTACTTGAACAGAACCAAAGCTTTCAGAAAGACTGAGCAACTACTAGTGGCATATGCTGCAGGATCACAAGGAAAGGCTATCTCAAAGCAGACTATTTCAAAGTGGATAGGCCACTGCATTCGTTTCTGCTATTCACAACATGGCAAGCCAGAGCCTAAGGGCATTAGGCCAAATTCAACCAGAGCAGCAGCCACTTCAGCAGTCTTCCTCAGGGGAGTACCAACCAAAGACATTTTAGAGGCTGCTACCTGGAGTTCGGTGCACACCTTTACAAAGCACCATCACTTACCACTCTACTCTAAATCCAGGGCAGGCTTTGCCACTGCAGTTTTGCAGGGCCTCATAGCCGCTCCTAATGCTATTTAGCTCCAGCCTCCCAGTCATAGCTTTGGGATTCGAGCCAAGTGTAATGACTGCAACAGTGAAATGCGAAGAACATAGTACAGTTGTGTACACTTACCATAAATGTAGATGTTTGAGTGTATTCACTGTTGCAGTCCAGGTTACCCACCCACCACCCCCCTTATCTTTGCTGGAACTTATCTGCACTTCTCTACTCTAAACAACCTATTTGGTGTATTTGCTTGTAGATGAAGGTATATTATATATTTTGGTGCATGCTTGTTTTATTGGCATATTTTTAGCCTACCCTTTTGGGGGCACCTGACATCTGGGGCAAGAAACTGAAGAAACTGGCGTCTGCTGCATCTTTTATACCCCTGGTGCACTGACGTCAGGGAAGAGGCGACAGCAACCGACGCCGGACCTAGACTTTGGAGCTCAGGTCGACTGAGGGTAGTCTGCCAGCAGGATAACCCAAATGTAATGACTGCAACAGGGAATACACTCTAACATCTACATTTATGTTAAGTGTACACAACTGTAATTTTTCTGGCAGTCGCAGAGGAATGACATAGGGTAATGACAGAAATTTGAGTTTCAGGCATTGCTGTTGTTCTAGCAACCTGTTAAGTTTATAAGAGCATTATCTGTCTAAAAATTGTCCGAAAATTTTGATGGCTTTATCACCACATTGTTTGGCTATTGTCTTTGTTCAGATTTCTTACTGTAGGAGGTTGAGAGGTATACATTTAAAGAGAGGGAGAAAAATAAAATAGAAGCAAAGCAATCCCAAAGTAAATAACTGCAATACCAGCAGTTAAATGGATTTCTTTTAACTGCTAGTATTGCAATTTTTACTTTGGTACTGTTTTGCTTCTTTTTTTATTTTTTTCTCCCTCTCTTTAAAAAAAAATGAAATTTTTCACAACCATTCCTAGAACAGGAATGGTCTTGTATTTGGGAGTTCTCATTGGCTCCCGTCCTCAGGAACAGTTATTTGGTTGGTATGTTTAATGCAATGGCGATTGGCTGTAATTGCAGAGTACAAGCCAATCAAAAACTGTGTAGCACAGCCAGCGCTGCTCAGTGCGGAGTAGCTGTTTGGTTTGTATACAGCAGTTGCTGCTAATCGGTATTGTGGTATACAAACCAATCAAAAGCTGTGTAGCAGAGCCGAAGCTGTTCAGTGCAGAACAGTGGGTTCACTTATAGTCAAATGTGGAGCTTTCCGCATAATCCAGAGCACTTGGCTGCTCAGATTTTTTGAATGACATGTGTGACTTTCTCAGTTTATTGGTAGTTGGACAGCACCAGTTACAACTTTTCATTGTCTGATGTAACTTTTACTGTACATCGTTTCTCTTTGTGGTGGTGTTTTTTTGATTTTATTTATTTAGTGTTTTTTTTTTTTTTGTTCATGAAAAATTGCTGCATATTTTTGTAGTTGTCTGATTAATATTTCACATTTTGTGACAGTTTGATGTAAAGTGAGTAAGAAGTACTATAGGACACTTGAATTAATTTAACACTGATAATGTTCGACTTTCTGCTGATGTGACATTTAGTTAATGAAAGAATGTATGTAAGGCTTCCTGAACAGCATTTACAATCAAGTCTGCTTTTTGTTACTAAATATAATTTCTTAAGTCTGTCCTAGCTCTCCTTATTAGCTCCAGGGAGCTAAACCCCTGAAACTGCTCATCCACAAATTGGCTTTGGTATGCTAGCATAATAGTCTGTCTTTATCTTGCTGGAAATAAAATAACTAATTCTGTTTACAGTAGCCATCCCTCCCAAATGTAGAAGACAGTTCACCTAATTTTTTTCAAATTTTGATAGCCTCCTTCCAAAACCAATACAAAATATAACTGTTTCTTAGCCTCCTATGTAATGCAAGTACCTCAAAGGTTTCTAAGGTTGCAGTGTTTCAGAGAGAGGGAGGAAGAAGCATTTATTGTCTTGACCTTTTCTGTTTTGGTGCAATGGGGAGGTGTGAACACAAGCAGAGATCTTCCATGCATGGATGCAGAAGTTGTTCATAGTTTGCTGTGATAGGTTGGATTATGAGGTCATTAATGTGGGCTGCAGGTTGCCATTTCCAAATAACATCCAGCAGATTCTGCCAACTTGACATGTCTTCTTATGGAAGTAGTGATGCTTATAAGTGTCACGAAAAGAATGGTTCTGAGTTTTTCTTTGAATAGCCAATTGTTGATACATTTAGGGGATCCTGATTACCCTTATTGGATGGCTGTATTTTTACTATTTATTTGGGCATGCATCCACTAGTTTGAGACTGCACTGGATGCCTCTGTGTCTGTCTCTGTGTCTGTATAAGATTGAGGAGACGCGCCAGTAGTCTTTTTGCTGCATAAGGTCCAACAAAAATGAGTGGACATTTCTAAGAAATTCATACTGCTTTTTATTGCTGATTTTTCTACTGTACCAGTAACTCTTGTAGTCCTCAGGCTGTATGTAAAACATCAGCCATTTTGTCCTAGGATTGCTGCATCATCCATTCATTTTCTTCTGCTGTACTAAAGCATACATTTTTGTGTGCATTTGTCTTTATTTCTTTTTTCCATTGAAGCAAAATGTTTAAGCTGATATGAAGAAAGTTTCACACGAGTTTAGTGCCACCGGGAGAGATTGTAAAAATGACTAATTTCTAGGCATGGCAGATACATGCATTCAACTCCTTTAACCTAGTTTTTTTTTTTTTTTTTTTTGATGGGAAGCTACTACTGATAACATGAAAGTGCAAGTGATTGTGGAGCTTTGTAGAGCTGTACTATTGTTCCCTTTTAAGTAGGGACGAAGACTAAGCAGTACTAGTTCAGTTTGTGTTACATAAGTTTGCAACTGAGAAATAGTAGTTTGTTTTTTCCATTGAAATTGGCATATCAGTTATTTACTGGGAACATTGCATGTATTGTGGTCTGGAAATAGTATTCTGTCTTAGATTGGTCAGAATTGTGCTGCAAAGCTGCTCTCCTCTTTTGAGGAGGTCCAGTGCTTCGCAAGACTTGCACTTGTATGCAAATAGATTTTTCTGTAAAGTTTTGTTTGATACTGTTCTCAGTAGTCTTTCTTGTCTGTCTCCAGACAGATTTTCTCCCTTTTGCAATCCATACTCCTACCTCCTCTCTTCCTAAATTAACTTTAAAAGCCCTCCCTAGCTGACTTAGAGCTGTTAGTGATTTCTTAATGCTTCCGATAATGGTTTGTTTGTGTCTTTCGGCTTTTCCCGGTTAGGGGTCGCCACACCGGAACTCCGGTCCGCTAATGATTGGTAGTGGATTTTTACGTACCGGGTTACCAGCCCTGACGCACAACCTTTAACAAAGGCACACCCCATTCACGTATGCCTCCACACAGAAGACGCTCTAGCTGAGAATCAAACGGGACAACGTCTTGCTATGAGGCGACAACGCTACCGCAGCACCACCAGCGCAGATAATGCTTTCGATAATGGTAAAACCCAAAATAGAGCTCTTTTAAACTGTTGGTTTGCATTGCTGCTGATGGGGCCATGTAGTGTGGTAGATGCTTTCCAGTTTCTGTTTTTATAGAGCGGGGACTCTATTCATGATACAGAGCCAAGGTCCGTTTTTTTTTTTCTAATACCAGTCAAAGGTGTAGTTAGGCTTGCTCTCTGTACTCTGCATAGTACATTTTTCTTTGCATCACTCAAACATTTTAGCTTTTATTAGGCTATGTCTACAGATACATAAAGTGATGCCTCTAACAGCAGGTATGTAACTTGCTTAGAGAGTAGATTGCTACTTTGAAAATTTATATATATATAGTTTTAGAGGGGGAGACTTAAAATTGTGTACATGGAAGCAACATTTTGAAAGAAGTTTACATTTTTGTAAACCCCATATGAGTTGATGTCCTTCAAGGATGCATCTGCAGTCCTTACAAATGGGTTGTCCTGTCGTCAGGCAGCCCTTCGGTCGGCTGGATTCTAAAGTCTGGGTCTGGCCTCGGCTGGTGTCGCACTTCACCCGACGTCATAGCTGCAGTTATTCGGGTATAAAGGCATCAGCCGATGCCATTTTCCTCTGTCTTTCTTGCCGCGTGGCGCCCGAAGCAGAAGCTGTTCACAAGTGCCGGTCGGTCAGAACCAGAGATTACTACTACCGAAAACTACTTCGAAGACTTCTAAAAAGCTAAGTACCCCGTTGGGGACTCTTTCTTGCCTCAGCCGATGTCAGAAAAAGTGAATAACTGTTTAACTTGTGCTTGTGGGAAACAAATACCTCATAAAGATTTCCACTCTTACTGCTTACCTTGTCTAGGCCCAGACCACGACGTCGCAGCTTGTCTAGCCTGTGCTTCTTTCAACCGGTGGATGCTTAGACGTCGGTCGGAGTTTGCTGAGGAGTTTTTCGGCTCCGATTTTGCTTATATTATGCCGTCGGATCCTCCGATTTCACAAATATCTAAAAAACGCAAGGAAAAGGACCGACACTCGCGGTCCGCGGTTTCGGCCGAAACCGCGGTTAAGCCAACCGCGAGTGTCTCGGTTTCGGCTGAAACCGAGCAAGCGGTTCCTCCTTCAGCCAAAAACTTTCCTCCTGCCGAGGCCTCTTCTAACCTCGTGGAATCGGCTTCTGATATCCCACCTACTGTTACAGTTTCTCAGGAATTATCAGACACTATTCCCTTTGATATTTCAACCCCTGCACGTGGAGCTGCTAGGCCACCTGCAGCCATGTCCATTAAGGCCTTTGCCAGGGCTAAAGCAGCTAAAACTACTAAATCTGTGCCTGCTAAGCCCCCCTCTCACAGGCCTAGCTCTAGTTCACAAATGCTTAGTTTAGCAGAGGATCTCATTTCTTTAATCCGAGGATCCCAACCTCAACCAGACAGGGCCTCTCACCCGCCTCCAGAGAAGAGGCCTAGAGCAGAGCCCCCTGAGCCAGTGTCTACAGATGATTCCTCTGATGACTCAAATGATACAGACCCTCCAGAGGCCCCATACTCCCTTATGAAGACTCTGATGGTGAAGAGTCCATTCCTTCTGCCTCTCCGCCTGAGGAATTTTCCTTTGGGGAAACCCTGCATGCTATGAGGGAACAATTTCAGTGGCAGGGCCAGGATTTTTCAGATTCCAGAAAAAGGCTTAGAACTTTTCTTCATTTACCACAACATAGGCCTTTAGCCATACCTCCAGTTCTTTCTGTTTTAGATGATGCATTTAATGATGCTTGTACTGCTCCTGATTCTCTGCCTCCGGCCCCTGTTAAGCCCGATAGATACTACAGGGTCCCGGACACACATTACCACTTGTATAAGGCTCCCCTTGCAGATCCAGAGACTATCTCCCAAGGACCTAAGGCTGTAGCAGCCACCTCTGCCAAAAAACCCCTCCCCTCTGAAAGGGAATCCAGATCCTTAGAGAGATGGGGTAAAAAAGTTTACACTTCTGCTACTCTTTCAGCTAGGGCCTTGAACTGTCAATTTCACATGATGCAGTATCAAGAATTTTTGCTAGATCAGTTAACCAAAAAAGTGTCCTCAGATGAAACAGACAAAAAATATGTGCAGGAAATGGTACATAACATTCAACAAGTCAGTAACCATTCCCTAAAATGCAGCTATAATGCACTGGAGGCTTCCTTTAGATCAGCCATGACTGGCACAGTCATCAGAAGGCATGCATGGCTAAAAGAACAGGCCTTACCAGACCATGTCAAATCAAAACTATTAGATGCTCCTATGGATAAGATCAATTTGTTTGGCTCTCCTGCACAACAAGTACTGAAGAAGATGGAAGAGAAGGCAAAATCTGTCCAAACAGTAAAAGATTTCTTGCAGGTCCAACCACCGACGTTTAGCAGGAATTGGCCCTCCAAGAATTGGTCCTTTCCAGACTCCTCCAGAACTCCGAGAGGCAGGAATAGGCATTCAAGAGGCAGAAGCCAATCCAGGGGTGCTTACAGAGGACGTCAGTGGCAGGGCAACAACCAGCGAGGCACAGACACAGCCACCACCACAACTACTGGTCAATCACAGTGACTTGGCTCTGGCACCGCCTACCAGGGAACAACTGCAAGCACCCTTAGGCGGGAAGCTAGCCTTATTTACGACAAACTGGCATTACATCACAAGAGAAAAGTGGATTTTACAGATAATAGACCAAGGTTACAGGTTTCACTTCCATACTCTACCAGGGAAGAGAGGAATGCCAAACCTACCTCCAAATCAAAAGACAGAGGCACTAAAACAAATATCCCAATTATTAAGGATGAGAGCTGTAGAAAAGGTACCATCTATGGAGCAAGGGAAGGGATTTTACTCCAGACTCTTCCTGGTACCAAGAAAAGAAGGCAAATGGAGACCTATTTTCGACTTGTCCGCTTTAAACACATTCCTCATTGTTCCAAAATTCAAAATGCTGACCCTACAGCAGCTTCTTCCCATGCTGGGCAAGGAGTCTTGGCTGGTGACTCTAGATCTCAACGGGGCATACCTGCACGTCCCCATACGACCAAACTGCAGAAGATACCTCAGATTTCTTGCAGGATCAGAGCATTATCAATTCTCAGCATTGCCCTTTGGCTTATCTACTGCGCCCAGAGTGTTCACGAAATGCCTGGCATCAGTAATTGCTCATTGCAGGCTTCAGGGAATCCAAATCTACCCATACCTGGACGACTGCCTGATACAAGCGGACAACGAAAGCAAGCTAGCAGAAGATTTACAAAGGGTCATTTATCTGCTACAAGCCCTGGGATACACAGTCACTTTAAAAAAAGTCAAGACTGATACCATCCCAGAGAATAACCTTTTTGGGTGCAGAGTTGGACACATCAAGGCAAATGGCATTCCAAACAGTAGAAAAACAGGAGCAGCTACCTCTCTACTTCTTGGCCTTAACAAAACAGAACCATCTGACAGCAAGAAAAGTTCTGCAAGCCTTGGGCTTCATGGCATCCTGCATAATATTGGTTCCTCGTGCCAGACTGCATATGAGAAAACTACAGTGGTACCTAAGGAATTTATGGTCTCAACACAAGCACAGCTTGGAAACCCAGATTCCCATTATTCCATGCCTGAAGCAAGAATTCCTATGGTGGGCTCAGGCTTGTCAATCAAACACAGGATTGCCTTTTCACAGTGCTCAACCAAGCCAAACCATCACGACAGACGCCTCAGACCTCGGTTGGGGGGCACACATGCTGGACAAGTGCATACAAGGCTTATGGTCTCAAAACCAGCTGCACCTACACATAAATCTAAAGGAAATGCTGGCAGTAAAACTGGCAATTCAGGCATTCAGACCATTCCTTCAGCAAGGTCTATTGATGATAAGGACAGACAACACCACAGTTATGTGGTACATCAACAAACAGGGAGGCACACACTCGTATCCTCTTTGCCGGATGGCACTGGATCTCTGGAATGTGGCCCTGAGCTACAACATACAGTTAAAAGCAATTTTGTACCAGGAAAAGAAAACATCCTAGCAGACATTTTAAGCAGGACTACCACGGATGCCCACGAATGGATGCTGCATCCGGACATCTTCAAAACCATTACAAGAAAATGGGGACTCCCAGAAGTAGACTTATTTGCATCCCCACGCAATCACCAACTAAAGAAATTCTGCACAAGGACGTACCACCCACTTGCTTGGAAGGTGGACTCCCTATCCTTCAGTTGGAAAAACCTGACAGCATATGCATTTCCACCACTTCCTTTGATGTACAAAGTGCTATTGAAGATCAAAGAGGACCGTCCAAGGATCATTCTGATAGCTCCAGACTGGCCAAGGCAACATTGGTACCCATTACTGAGGAGCATGTCTCTGGAACAAATATGGCCACTACCCCTGGTTCCCTTGCTGTTAACACAGAACAATTACAACAATCTGCATCCAAACCTGAAAACTCTGCAGCTGACTGCCTGGAACATTGCATAAGACCAATTAACCCAAATTTATCCCAAAGGGTTAAAGACATTATCCTTGAGGCTCGCAGACCCTCAACAAGAAAAAAATTTTCAGCAAAATGGAAAAGATATCTCATTTGGAGTACTGAAAAAGGAGAAGATGTGTCACTGGTAAACATAGCCAACATTCTGGAATACTTGGCAGAGCTCTTCCACACAGGCCTGTCCTACTCCTCCATCAAGATTCATGCATCCGCTATTTCAGCAGAATACGACTTGGATCCTCCTGTCTTCTCACATCCTCTGCTCAGACAGTTTCTGAGAGGAATTAAAAATGTAAAGCCTCCTAGGAAGCCACCATTACCAGCATGGGACTTGAACTTTGTGCTAGAAAAATTGACACTTCCTCCTTTCGAACCAGCAGCAACAGCAGAATTGCAATACTTATCATGGAAGACTGCTTTCCTGCTGGCAATCACTTCAGCAAGAAGGGTATCTGAACTTCAGGCATTAATGGCAGTGCAACCCTTCCTGATCTTCCATCAAGATAGTGTCCATGAGAACAAATCCTTCCTTTATGCCTAAGGTGGTTTCCAGAGTTTCTTTAAATCAGGCTATCCACCTACCTACATTCTTCCCTATACCACAGAACAGGGGAGAAAGACTACTACATACCTTGGATGTACATAGACAGTTACGCTATTACCTGGACAGGACCAAGGGCAATAGAAAAACTGACCAGCTACTGGTAGCATATGCAACAGGAAGGGAAGGAAAAGCAATTTCAAAACAGACAATCTCCAAGTAGATAGGAAATTGCATTAGATTTTGTTACTCCTAACATGGAAAGAAAACTCCAGAGAACATCAGGCCTCACTCTACAAGGGCAACAGCCACTACCACAGCCTTCTTATGAGGAGTGGCTACCAAGGACATTTTAGAAGCTGCTACTTGGAGCTCCGTGCATACATTTGCCAAGCATTATAATTTACCTTTATACTCTAGATCCCGAGCAGGCTTTGCCACTGCTGTTTTGCAAGGGATCCTAACTACACCATAACTTTATTTGTCCACCTCCCCCAGTTTGGCTATGGTATTCTACCCATTTGTAAGGACTGCAGATGCATCCTTGAAGGACATAGTACAGTTTTGTACCTACCATAAATGTAGATGTCCGATAGGAATGCATCTGCAGTCAGGATTACCCACCCGCCTTCCCCTCTGTGGTGCTCCTAGGGTATTTGCCCATCTTACAGCTAGCTGGAGGAATCTATTATGGTGTGTTTGTTTGTATATATGTACATACATGCTTATTTTTTGTGTTTGCTCTCTACTATTTGGAATCATTGGCATTTATCCAAATTTAGCCTTCCAAGAGGGCACCTGGCATCTGGGGCAAGAAACACTGAGGAAAATGGCGTCGGCTGATGCCTTTATACTCGAATAACTGCAGCTATGACGTCGGGTGAAGTGCGACACCAGCCGAGGCCAGTTCCAGACTTTGGAATCCGGCCGACCGAAGGGCTGCCTGACGACAGGACAACCCATTTGTAAGGACTGCAGATGCATTCCTATCGGACATCTACATTTATGGTAGGTACAAAACTGTACTTTTGGTAAGAAGACTTGGAGTTCACAGTGGAACTTTCTGGCTACATCCCCGGTACCAGTCACCATTACTATCCTTCCTCAACAGAGACTGTACCCCTGCTGTTGTGAGAAGCAAGCCTGTTGGCTGTCAGAAAATTGGTCAGTTTTACTGAGGATCCAAGAAAGCTGGGAATGGGTAGATCTGATCATATGGTAGCTTTGACTTCTAAAATGTAAACCTGCAATTCTGTGGTGTACCCAGAGGGTTACTTTTATCTGTCTCTTTGGAATGCTGCTTGCTGTCTCATGTGATCTCCCTCCTAAAGGCAGTTGAGCAGTAGCTAATTTGTCCCTCTTCCTGAGGTTTTTCAGCATTGGACAAACTTGTCTAATGGAAGCCCAACCCTGACTACCTTGGGCCGTAAATGAGAACTTGGGACAGTGCATAGGTGATTAGTTTGCCTGTGTACCAATTGGTCAGCTACAGGACCTAAAGCCTAACTGTTTAGCTTGATGGCAGCAGCAGATTTTCAAAAAGGTGTCTGGACAGTAGTATGGCTTTTATAGGTTCATTGGTGTTTACTAGGCTTACGACCAGAAGGGCCTTTTTAAGCCAAGCCATGCATTCCAAAACTCTACTTCTGATGCCCTTGATGAGTGTAAGCATGGGCCTAGGAGATGAACCATTTCCAGGTTACCTGTGTCCCATTAGAGAGCCAGGTGCCAAACCAGGGAGGAATTTCCAGTTTTCCATGTAGCTGTCCAAGTTGCACTTGAATTAGGATAGGGAGGAAATCTGCTTCACGTGGATGGAGAGCCTTTTCCATAGATGGGGTAGTCTCTGGAGTACATGCCTCTCTCTCCAGCAGGTCCTGTTTATATCACAGGCAAGGTTTAAGTCTTTAAAATGGGTAATTCTGGTGGTATTTGTTTTGTGGGTATGCAGATCATCTGTCAGCGTGGGGTCTGACAATGCCCTGTATGCCATGCTTAGATATCCCCTCAAAAGGCTGTAGGAGACAGAATACAGGGATATGGCCTTGAGCCAGTCTGTATAGGACATTTTACTTGCACCCTGTATTCTTTTAGAGAGGAACCTGTGTGGAAATTCCAATTGTTGGATAAGCCTGGTTAGGTATGTCCCAATGGGGGCATTGCACTCTGATAGGTCTGATGAATGCTGAATGCAATGAAACTGATTACCTTGGACTTAAATGCCATAACTTTGTTTATAAGTTGCACAACATAGAATGATTTCCTCACCACTGTAGACATGTGATGGTCAAAGTCTTGATGACTATTTGTGTGTGTGTCCCTAAGTCCCTGACTACTGGTTCAACTCTTAGGTGTATGTTGTTAATGTGATAGTTACCTAGGATGGATGACATCCCAAAGGTTACCATTATGCATTTCTTGGTATTTAGGTTTAGTCCATGGCTATGATACCATTTGTTTTTGTCCGTCCCTCCTGGAGAACATTAGTGTCTGTGTGAGATTCCGTGACTACTCCTAATATGGAATCATCTGCAAATTTAGTTGGGCAGAGACCACTGACACTGGCCTTGACTTCTGAGAAGTAATTGCTAAAAAGGAGCAGTCTGAGGACTCCACTTGTGACTGGCCTCTTTGTAGAGGTGGACTCCCCAAGTCCAACTTCCTGGGTCCTGTCTGTAATCCAGTTAGCCATCCACTGAGTGATGTACGGGTTTGTACCTAACCTCTTGAGTTTGTCAACAATGCCTGAGAGGGATATTTTGTCAAATGCCTTGGCCAGGTCGAAGTAGACAGAGTCAACAATTTTGCCCTCATCCATTGCTTTGGTGACCTTCTCAAAGAAGTCTAACAGGTTGAATAGGCATTATCTGCCCTTGACGAAACCAAAGTGGGTTGGGTCCAGTGTTTTTTGTTTTTTTTTTCCCCCTTCACGTTTTGTCCCTTGCCTTTTAAAGTTGGCTACTTATTTCTTTGTTCAGAAAGTCTTGATTTGTTCTAAGAAAATGTATGTATTTTGTTTTTGTACTGCAGTTTCACGTGAGAGGGGAAGAACTAGAAAGGGCATAATGAATTGCTGTTTTTCTCATGCCTGTTTATTTAGCAGTTAATGTTGGACAAAATTGAGCAGGTGTGTCAGGGTACATGTTAAGGTGTGTCAGGGTACATGTTAAGTCTCCTATAAAGTAAAGGAACCAAAAAAGGGTGTGCTAGTACAACTGGTACAGCTGAATTTAGTTAAACTCTGTATCTCCATCGCAGTTACCAGTACATATAATTTTTCCCCACTGCTACTACAGGCACGTAATACAATCCATGATGTATTGGAAAGTGTCATTTGCACTTAGAATTCTTTTACAAAACTACAGCTTGCTTAATTTTCTAGGTTACTCTCTACAGTATAGTTTTTGTTGTTTTAATTTTAGTAATTGCAGAAGCATCATGGAAAGCCATATTGGGTTGTAAATATGGATTGTACAGAACAGTAACATTTTTTGTTTTCCTTGAACTCAAGTTTAATTGTTGAAGTGAGGAGATTCTTTGGAAAGTAGGACATAATGTTGAAAGTTAATTGCGGTTTCATTTTGTGTTAACAGGGTTGATTCAACTGGTCTTGTTGCTCTTCTTTAAAATAGTAATTTTGTATGGGGGAATGTAGATGTTTACTTTTTCTGTGGTGTGTGATGTGTAGAACTCTGAAGTGGCAGCTTGCTGCCATGTTTTATTTGGCCAGTGGCCCCCTGTGTTATCTGCTTGATGCATGTTTCAGTGGGTGGATCTGCTCTCTAACATTCCAGGCCCTGACTCTGTGTGATGTTACTGACATCAGTGAGCAGATATTCTTGGAATGTTCTGTTTATCTTGTGTGACTAGCAGTAACACATGATGCCTATTAAGGCGGAGGAATTGTGCGTTCATGTTCTTTCTGTGATGTCAAAAGAAAATCTGCTGTGAAAGCATAGTTTGCTTTTAACTTTTTCCTAATGTGTGCATTATTTAATTGTAGTGCCGTATAGTTGAGCTTTCTGTACTATTTAGTGAAGAAGTCAGTAGTGTTCAAAAGTTGACATATTAAAGGGGACGGTATTAAAGAATTTGGCATTTTTCCCTTGCGTTAGTGAATTCATAATATACTTGGCGTCATTTTCATTCAGTATAGGAAGTGGGAATGCAAATCTGTGCGAAGAGAATTCACACTTTTTTTCTCTTATTACTGATTTCCTTTATTTGGTGATTTTAATCTGTTTGGCTTGTAGACTATCAAACTCACTCTGCTGTTAGTGCTATTTTTATACAGGCGATTTAAATCTTGTTGCCTTTCCTCTTGGATAGCATACCTATTGTGAGTACACCCACCTTGCCTTCATTTCTGATTGGCAGCTGTGGTATCTTGTCTGTTATTCAAAAGCAAGTGGGCAAGAAAAGTATGGTCTTATTGTGCATGTGCCCTGCGTCAAATTCTGCATTATGAGCAATCATAGTAACACTGCACAGCAGTGCCAGAATTAAATGTTTCAATGAGAAACCAGTGCTGGCTCACTTGACCCTTGGCAGGGCAGCATAAATTGCTGCATGAATTGTGAGAGACATGCATGCAGCTTGTAGACAGTGTCATGCATGCTCATTTTATACACATTTTATTGTCCCTGTATCGGCTCATTTATGGAGGTGTGTACAAGTTCTAGGAATGCTGCAGAGATATTTTAATTTAATGCAACATAAAAACAATTAACTCTCCATGGCTGCTGAATGAGTTCTGCAGTGGTTGGCTCATTTTAATAAGTAACTGTACCCAAGCACTGTACAAGTGAAAAAGATTAGTAAAATTACGTCCGAGAATAAGCGAGTAAAATTATAAAACTGGTAATACATAAATTAAGTGGTAACATATAACTGATAAATTAGGAAGATCCACAAGGTGTCCTAGGCCAAGTCTGGGTTGGTTATGTAAACAGATGAGACCTACGCTATGTTAAAGGAGTACCGCACCCACAGACTCAAAAAACATGTTTAAAACATCATGGCATGATGTTTCCTTCACTTTAACAGCATTCTGGGATTATTTACAGGATTTTAAATATTTTTATATGTAATTACAGACTCTGACCACCTGGAGTACAGCATATTGACGTGGTTTGGATAAATCAGGTTGCCACTCAGTATCCCACAAGTCATTGTTTTGGTCACATGTTACATCATGCAGGCCTCCATTTGCCTAAAGCTCTTGTTATTTTCATAGATGTTGCATGCGTACAAAGTTCTGAGTAAAACAGAACAGTTACAGTAACATTCCCTGCTGCTGAATGACTACTTAAAACTGAAACGGTGCAAATGTCACAGAACACACACAAAGTGCTGTTTATTGCTGCCTTTTTTTCTAATTTAGTTTAAATGGCACTAATTTGTGAGACAATGCATTCCAGTCTTTTTACTTCTCCCCTCCCCCGCAACACCTAGCTTCCCTAGCTGTCAAAGTCCTGAGGGTAATTTGACTTGGTAATTTCATTGACTGGCAGATCTCAGCAGGGTGCTTGACTCATGTAATTCAATCTTTGCTCTAGCATTTCTTTTGTTACAGGGGACTTTTTTTTTTTTTTTTGCTGCACTGTAGCCATGGCCTTACTTGACTGCATTATCATCCAGTTTATGTAGCAACTTCTGTAAGATCTTGCACCAGGGAGCTAAATAAAACTTTTAAAATATTAAACCAGTTTAGATCTTTATTAGTGTAAGTGTCTAAGGTATCACTTCATGCTTCCACCTTACTAAAAATGATTTACATGTGCAAAGTGTGTTGGTATTCAGTATTTGCCTACATATTTTTTTACTGCACTGGTTGGTTTGCAAAAAAACCTTTTGCAGTGTCCCTGGATTTGTCTTTGTACATACAAACATTGCTATATTTCCCCTTCTTTTTTCGTGTCCAGAAGTCACTTCTCACAAAATGATATTTTTTTTAATAAAGGACATCAAGGTTAATTTACCTTGAATCAGATAATGGATGGCACTGCAAAGAATCACTGTTGAAATATTTGTGCTTGGACTAAATCCCTTACTAAATATTTGCCAGACTACAGTTGAATTGGTGCAATGGCTTTAATTACCCACCATTACATACCAGTTTTGCAGTGTAGTAACCACCTGCCTTGCCCATATACCTTTAGCCTTGAATATGCAGCTACTCCTGTTCATGTATGTGAATTCATCTTCAGACTTACGGTGTGGAAGCTACACTGAATTGGTGCTTGTTCAGGCTTCACATGGGGCTTGCTTAAAGCTACTCTCAGGTTAAGCCACTATCAATATGTTGCATTGCCACCTCTGATACGAGGGTAATTTTTAATAAGTTTATTCCCGCACTGCACACTAGCGGTATCTGGTGCAAATACAAGAGAGGTATGCAAGCGATACACCACCTAAGTATCATTTGCCATGCAGAATATACAAGTAATACATACCAAATTTCTGTGTTTCAAAACATCGCTGTTACTACACTACTACTGAATAAAATGAACATATTGAAATGTAACATAACCTGTTATCAGATGTAATTACGATTTTTTTCCCTGTTGTAAATAATTTCCATGATTCTCTGGCTTTTTGGTTTCATTCACTTAACTGGCTACCTGTAGGTTTGCTCTTTCTTAGCAAGTTGCAGTAAATGTTTTGTTATCCTTTTGTTTACCTGTTACTAGAAGCTGTAATATCAATGATACTGTCCTTAACATATTCCTGCCAGGACCCCATAAAATGAAATGCAGCATAAGGGCTTGAACACAACAGTATGTATAATTGATCTAATGTTGCAGCACATTCAAACTTGAGTTCAGTGCAAACTTCACCCCTCCCTCCCCCCCAAAAGGAGAGAGAACTATCCCAGCGGAGTGTAGCCTCCCCAGCATCTCAAATGCGCAGGTGAAAACTGCTCTGTCTAAAGCTAAGAACACAGCATCCATGGGACCGGATGGTGTCCCCGGCTGTGTGCTACACGAACTCAATGAGGAACTAAACCCGCACATAAGGCTGCTGTTTAATCTTAGCCTTACCACAGGATACGTGCCCAAGGAGTGGCGTACGGCAACTGTGGTCCCACTTCACAAAGGCGGTGCTTCTACGGACCCTGGAAATTACCACCCCATAAGCTTAACAAGCCTGATCTGCTTCGCTTGCTTTCGACAACCAAGAAAGTTATTTTCCTGTGCCCCTGTCAAGCAGAACCACAGAAGTGAACCCCGGGGTGAATTACCCATTACCCATCCAATCAAGATTTTTCTTGAAGAGTGCTAATGAGAAGATAGGTAGTCTGTTCCACAGTATGGGAAGTCACTGGGACAGGACTCTTTCCCTCCAGCATGTTCAGTTTGAGGTGACAAGGTTTAGGTCCCTAGAGCATGTAGCTTGGAGTGATTGGTATTTCTTTAAGTGGAACATTTCCAACAGCTCTGGGTTTGAAATAGCCGATGGAGTAAAGCTGGAGTTTTTAGAGACTGTCTGCGTAAGGCATCTGTTTGAGGCCAGTAATCCTCTTTATGAGGTATTTTTGCAGCCTTTCCAGTTATTGTAGATGTCTTGTGAGGTACATACCAAAAGGGGGGTTGTACTCTATAATGGATCTAATGAGTCTTGAGTAGTGGGAAACAATGACCTCTTTTTCAGGATGAGAAACCTTTTGTGATGGTGTGCCACGTAGAAGGATTTACTGACCACAACAGACCCAGGGTTCTACCACCCCATTAGCCTGACGAGCCTCGTCTGCAAGGCCATGGAACGGATCATCATGGAACTCATAAACAAAGACATAGGAGATCTCCAAACTCTTGACACCACACAGTTTGGGTTTGTAAAAGGCAGATCATGTCTCCTAAACCTGATAGACTTCTTTGAAGTAGTCACCAAAGCCATAGATGAGGGTAAGGTGGTTCACACAGCCTACCTAGATCCAGCCAAGGCGTTCAACACCATCCCCCACTCTGGAATTATAGATAAGCTCACTAAACTAGGTATACATGCCTATTACTGACAGAACCCACACTGTGAAAGTAGCAGACTCCAAATCAGACTTCAGACCAGTGACAAGTGGAGTATCACAGGGTTCAGTCATGGGTCCTCTTCTGCAAACACAGAAGGTCTTTGGAAATGACTACACATGGTAATGCCTTGCTGTGTCTAATTATGGTGGCTGCCAAAAAACCAATTACTAGAAAATGGAAATCAAAATCAAAACCAACTACACTACAAGCAGTGAATATAGTAAAGATAAAACTGAAATTGAGATCTTTAGAAAAAGAGTAAGACCCAACTACATAGGAAAACAATGGGAATTGTAAGAACACATTACAGGTTGAAAAGCAGCAAGACTTAAATGAGCTATGTAACGTCTAACTGAATTTAATTAGGTAGATATGTGATGCATAATGTTTGCAAATGGGAGTGTGTTGGCGTAGTCTGTTTTCATTTAGACAACATTATGGATTGCCAAGGTTGAGATGTATCTTGGAAAAAAAAAAAAAAAAAGCCAGGAATATGCCATCACATTCCCCAAAACTACTACTATACCAAAATTGAAATCAGGCAAATTTACTTCTATGCGCTTATCACTGAGCAGCTCTCAATTAATTAAAATGATCTACATTACATGCATGTAAGCTTTGGTTGCAACGTCCTTCATGACACAGCTAGATGACAACTACATAAATGCCATAACCCCAGCAGGAAGCAAAATTACCACCCACTTAAAAACATTAGCTCCAGCAGATCTCATGATACAGCTTTATGTAACTTCATACAAAAATAAAAAAAAGTGAATAAGCTACTGCCTACAACACCAGAATCCAAAGACAACATGCTCCAAATACAGCCAGATAATTTAACTAATTAATATCCAATTTCTTACACAATCTACTGCCTTAAATCAGCCCTTAAATAAGTACTGGTAACCCTGCATGGTTAGACATTCCTTTATTTAACTTACCACAAAAACCTTCCAACACCGTCCTTTACTTTTCTTCCCTTAATGACAGCATACCTTTACTGCATCCTTCATGCAAGTCCCTTCATTTTTTTGCATCAATTTCCTTTACTCTAAATCAGCATTGTAACCTCATCACCAGCACCACCTTTCCATTGTTCTCACATCTTTTAAAATTCTACATACAAATCTATGGGATTTTCTGGTATACTTAAATATATGTATATATTTAGTTACTTTTAATATTTAGTTTATAGTGGATTACGAGAGTAATAAAATGGCAGGAAGGGTGAAAAAGGCATGCATAAAATTTCCCTAGTCACAGGCCAAATAAGACATCCTAAACCTTAGCCCACAATTTCTTCACTGTTCACAGCTAAGCTAACAGGTTCTACTGTCCACAAAAAATTTCTATGGAAAAACAAATATGCAATGTGCAGCCAGTCATAATTTCACTTTTTAAACACCAGTGCATCTACCAAATATTCTGCTTACCTGAAAAGTGTACACTTCAAATCTACAACAAATCAGTTTCCTACACAACTAACAAACTGATATTTAAAGAGGCTTTGAGATAAATGCTAACACTTTCCACTGGACTCAACCTGGGGCTGGCTGTGCAACTAGGTATCCAGATCTCAGCATATCTCTGCATCGGTCCAAAAGGGGGGCTTCATTTATGACCTATCTGTTCCACTCTCCCTTCTGCAGAACTAATGTTATCCCCAGAAGGTGGGCATGCAATGGAGATGTGCAGTGTATCACCCCACCTCCAGCTCAGCCATGTCTCTACTATACTGTAGAGCTCTAAATCAGAAAATATTAACATGGTAAGTGACCTCATTAGCACTTCAAGATAAATCTTGATGATTGGATGGGAGATTCACTCTGGGGATCACTTCTGTGGCTCTGCTCGTCAGTGGCACATGAAAATAATTTTCTTGGGTGGCGAAAGCCAGGGTACCTTTTGGCTAGGTACTGGGCCAATAGCCTAGTACTTACCTATGAATCTATGAAAAAAGTAGACAAGCAGAGATAGGTGGGCCTTAATAGAAACACCTGCCAAACCAGCATTGAGCGTTTCACCCAAATAAAGAAAACTAAAGAAGCATCGAGAGCAAGTGGGTCTAGGTTCAGAAAGACAGCAGAAAGAAAAACTCCTCCATTTGGATAAGTAGGATTTCCTAGTCATATGTTTCCCAGCCACCTGCAGAACTTGCAGCATGTCCTCAAAGAAATTGTGTCAATGGTGAATCAAAATCCTATCATCCACAATGTCATTTCAAGTGTGGATAAGTGGGGATGGATAAAAGATCCCCTTGTCTTGTGTGATTAGATCTACCCTGTGAGGTAACTTGTGCTGATTACTCTGGGCTGGATGCAGATGAGGAAACCAGTGCTGTTGCCGGCAAAGGGGAGTCACAAACAAGATTTTTGGGAGCATCCTGTATAATTTTTAACAGGTATTTTGGAAATAGAGGAAGGGGAGTGAATGCATAAAGAAACACCCGCTTCCAAAAGAATGAGATGGTGTCCACCTTCTGTACCAGGAGACCTACGACTCCAGCAGAAAACAGAAGCTGTGTGCTGTGAGGGGAGGCAAAAACTGCCTGAAGAGTCACTTGACAAAGATCCTATACCATAAGTGCCAAACAGCAAAGAAGGTAAGAGCTCATTCCTCCCTGCTTGTTGATGTACCACATCACTGTGGCATTGTCCATGAACACAGAGGCCCTGGAGAAAAAACAGAGTGAAGTCCTGAAAAGCCATCAGAAGAGCTCTCATCTCGGTCATTGCTGTTCACCTACTTACATGTAAATCTAAATATGTAGTTGTAGTTTTAGTGTTTGCAAAACCTGCACATCATTTTATACAGGGCGAACTACTCGGAAATTCTATAAACAAGTCTATGAACATAAGCATGCTGTTCAAATAGGTGATGAAAAAATGCATTACCAAAGCATTATAAATTTTACAAACAAACTGGATTAAGTTTCTAGGTTTAGAGGAATTGCAAGGATTTCAGAATATATTTCATGCAGAGGATGAGTTAGGGTGACTTGAAATTCACCCCAGGGATCACGTCAGTCGCCCTGCTAGACAGGGGTCCAGGAAAGTAAATAATGTGGGAAGAAATAGCCAGGGAATTGTTATGGCTAGGCTTGTATAGGCCCTAGGGCTGATAGCCTAGTACCAACCTATGAACCTATGGAATGCTTGCTATCCTTCAGGGTTAAACAATAGACAAGATTTTATTGCTTACATTTAAAGGAAAAAAGAGTTGAGCATTAGTGTATAAGTGGGATTATAGTAATAAAGCACAAAACACAGAAAATACACAAAAATGCTGAAACCTTCGATGCTGGCCCTAGTAAAGGCTGTACCTCCTGCAACTTCACAATTCACCAAACAAGCAGCTCCGATAGGAAAGCAGTCTGTCCACAGATAAAGTAAATGAAGAATACTTCAACACATATGATGACATTTACACTTAGCTGCAATCCAGCAAGGATATTGCACATGCAGTACAGAAAAGGCTGAAAAGTAGTAATAAGCATCAGGAGACTTGACATATTAAAAACTGAAAAGAAAACTATAATAAGTAATAGATCATTTGGCAAACCAGCACAGTGCTGTTCAAAGTGAAAGAAATCTAAAGCATTAGAACAGAACTTTGGACACCATGCATTAATTTTCATACCATGTCCTGCAATTACAAAGGTAACACCAACTTGTTTTCTAGGCTAACACAAGATAGAAGTTCTTTTAGCACCAACATTTTAGTATAAAAGGAGCAAACAGGTTACTGAAGAAAAATACTGCTGAGTATATAGTAAGTACATGAAGGTGCTCACCATTCTAAGTAAATGCAAAGCAATAAATAAAAATCAACTGATGAGATGTATCAAACAAAGCACTACTTATATACAAGCCTGTAAACAGAACCAAATACAGCTGTCACCTTTTATTCATGTAACAGATACACTGCTCACATAAGCAATAACAACCTCACCCATTAAAGACTAATTTGATGCACTATATAAAGTTTACTTATTCATGTTAGGCAGAGCCCTTCAATGACCCTCTTCAAGAGAAATCTTGATGAGTGGATGGGAGATCGTAGGTTTACCCCTGGGATCTCTTGTGTCCCTACTAGACAGAGGTACAGTAAACTAACCTTAAAAGGGCTATCTTCTGTGACCTACTATACAGAGGCACAGTCAACAAATCTAAAAGGGTGGCGAAAGCCAAACACACTCTGGCTAGGCTTATAAATGCCCTAGGGCAGATAGCCTAGTATTCAACCTATGAGCCTATGAAATCCAACACAGTATCAGCAATCCATCTACATGCTGTGGGAATAGAACCCACAGCCTTCTGCATATGCAAGGGCTAGATCATCAGCCATGCCTATCTGCGGATGAGCAAACCTGTGGGATCTGTTCTGTATGATGCATCCAAGGTATCATATCCACACTTTAGGAAGTGTCTGGAGAGTTGTTAATCGTCTCTCACGGTCTCCTAAATTTCCTTTGATAAGGTTCTATGCAGAATAGAATTTAGTCTTGTAGAGATTCAAGGTACTTTAACATATGGAATTGGCAAGTCAATGTTCTCATTGCAAGAGTGGCAGAAGTATAAGCATTCTTACTGAAGTGTGTCTAAGAGTCTGCTTTCCCCGTCATTAGGCAGGGGATGTCCAATTAGACCCATTTTTTGGGCTCAGTAGATACTACTGAGGGGTCAGCTTTGGGATTTTTGGAAAGGTGTTTGTGAGAGTCAGGCACTCTGTAAAACCTGTATGGGTTCTTAGCAGCAGGTGGTAAACAAACAGGATGTAAAGCAGTGTCTTCAAAGACATAAACCAGTACTATGTGTACAGGAGGGGTAGCCATTAGCCGGGGAGAAAGCAAGCTTAGCAGTTCACTATAACATGTGTGAGCATTATTTGCTTTACCAATTGAAAGCCTCCATCATTCTATGAATGGTATCCCTAAAGGAGAGGTCCGGGGAGGAGGCAGAAGACAGGGTATCATCTGAGTCTGAATCTGGATACATTTGTGATGGAAGGTGCCAAGAACATGACAACTCCTCCTCATCTTCAGAGCCTGAGGAAACTGAATCTTCCTGAAATGCCACCTCCCTGATTCTTTCTGATGAGGAGGGTTCATAAACAGAAGTGTTGAAGGCCATGAATTCCTCTGCTGTTTTGAGGAGGTGTTGGGCTTCAGCCTGGGTTGAAATAGCTGAGGGCTGAGATGAGGAAAAAGAAATGGTTCATTTCAGTGTAGAAGTCTGTTTAGAAGGGACAACCTTGGGTTGAAGTCATTGACTGCACCTTTAGTGAAGGTTGCAATAGCTGAGGTAGACGGAATGTCTCCCTAGAGACCCACAACCCAAATGTCTGAAGCTGAGGACTGCTTTGCAACCTCACACTCAAACCAATGTCTGTGTTGTGCTGACAGAGGTTGGTGGCCCAGAAACAATGGCAGCCATCCAAAGGGTCTCATCAGAGGGTTCAGGCCTGGAAGTCAACAGACCAAGGGGATGCAAAGGCACCTCATCTGGGTCATCAGTCAGCTTAGAAACTACAGCTATAGATTTTTTGAAATGCCAGAGTCCCTGATTTGTTTAAACATTAAATGAATAGAGGAAAATCCCCAACAGGGTATTTATCTGACTGGAAGAAGACACAATGAAAAAATGAACAGACTGACAGATTGCAAATGTTTTGAACACACACGAAGTGCATCAGACTGCATGCCTAGAAAGAAATGAAGACTGCCTTCTCACACCCTGATATCCAAACATTGGTCTTTAGACATGTGTAGGCTAGGGATGATGCAAAGAAGTTGGGTCGGTCGCAGGCTTCTATATGGCAGGAAGACACAAACATCAGTACTGAAGAACATCTAACTAAATAGGCTGGACTAATCACAGCTGCACGTTCCTTTAGCTACTAAAAATTCAAATTTACATCCTTATTTTCCACTGCAGATTACAACAAAATACAAGGAGGATAAGAGTGCTGCAGGATGGCTACCAATGAACTAAATGAATTACACGATATTGGCTTCATGACAGAAACTGTTAAAACCCCAAGTATAATCCAAAACCAACTAGTGACCTGGCCACAGGAGTTGTCCAGGTAAGGATAGAGTGAGAGGCTGTTGCAAGCTAGCTCATACTGATATAAGGCAGGAAGCCAGATTCACTGTACTCTTTACACCTGTCAGAAAAATTGGTGCCCCTATGAGATTACTTTCATCTACATGGCTGTGTCTAGGGGTATGCATACCAAGCAGCATAAGATATACCAAACTGAGTCTGACCAGAACAACATACACTCAGGGCCAGGATCTCGGCCAACTCTGACTGCTGCAAGGCCACCTTCTATTTCGATACTATGTTCAAATTTGACCTTGCAAAACGGTCACTGATATGTGTAAACAGAAAATGCCAATACACTAACACAAGTACGTGTAACATTCGATGCAATGCCCAAATAACTTGGTAGCCCTTCTTTTATCTCACTGGGAAAGTACTCTTCAAAATTCGCGCTCAAAGTATACGGCAGCAACTTTGCCAGAACACAGACTCTCACACGACCTATCTGCACGTGGCAGCACAGCAAACAACAAGAGAACCGTACGGGAATACTTTTTTGGAAAGTAGAGAGGTGACAACCAAAACTAGTGATGGCGCCAGTATATTCTAGTGACGCTATGATGACCCATGTTTTACACAGCTTATACGCAATACATTTGTTTAAATTTTGATGCCAACTGGCCACTGTGCTACATCTAGACTTCTGTATTCGACCTTTGGGTTGACTTACAACACCGGGAGCTACGACTATCTCATTTAAGTTAACTGAAACCATTAGAAAGTTAAAAAAATATTTGCGGCCAGACTTTGTATGGTGTCCTAAATCATAAATGCCTTTCTCAAGTATATTACCTTTAACATTTCTCGTTGGCCGTTGATTAAGAGACGTGTGTGAAAGCATTTTACTTGCACTTCGGCAGAAGGAATGTGTGGTGCAGTCGGAGAGGCATCAACCAATAGTCTCGACTGTACTGCATTAAAATAAATGCTACTATTTTCAGATTCGACATACATTGCCCCGCAATGAGCCATATTAAAAGGGTTTCGCCTCCTTAGTAATTGTAATATATATTTTTTTTACAAATGACGATAAATAGGAATGAATCCTATTAATTCAATGAAATTACTTAAGTGTGACTGAAGTCATTAGGTAGTGTTCTGTATTTGTGGGCGGTAAGGTTCAACACTGCAGAGAAGGAAGGTTGCGAGCCCATACTTAATAGTTAACTTTTCCAAGATTAAGATTAACTGTATGCCTCACCAACCAAGAACACGTGTACGTGTTTCTAAATACAGCTATGAAAGTTATACTGCTTATTCTTACTAAATAAAACAAAAGCAGAAGAAATTCAGCTACAACTTTAGGGATTTAAAAAAAAAGTTGACTTGCCAATTTAGCAGATCCCTGAAAAAACGCTGATAACAGCAAAGCTTCCAGCAACAGGTTCCTTTGGCAAAATAATGCGTACTGGAAACACCGACAGGAAAAAAACTTCTCTAACCTCCTGCAGCTCTATTTTAGCACTCCAAGGCTGGGGGAAGGACAAGGCAGCTGTGACATCACAGAATGGGAGGGTTTGATTGTTTGACCGAGGCCGGCTGCGGTGATGTCACTACGGGGGAGGGAACTGTTAAAAAAAAAAAAAAAATACCTCCACTGCCTGTCCGCGATGATGTCAGTAATTGGGAGACTCCAGCATGCTTAACTGAAACGCGAGAGAATGTTTTTGAAAGGGAAAACAATCCCTGTACGCTAAGGTAGGCTTGTTTCAGAAAAGTGAGGAGAATTGAAATGTTTTAAACGATGCTTTGTTGTTTGTTTATGCAGGAACGTGTAAATAGGGAGGAAAAAGGCAGGGAAGTTGTGGAATTCTTTTTAGAAACCCGTTGTACTCCTTTAAGTAAGTTTTCTGTATGCCTATTCAGAGAAGTAAGTTTGAGTGCACTTGTCCCACCAGTTACTGGAGTTTTCTCAGCTAGACAAAGAACAGGTTCAACAGATAGTGATTTCAATAAATGAATCTTTGGGTGTCTTTGAATTTAATGTGAAAGGAGGGAGCTGTCGGCAGCCCCGAAGAGACAGAGATCCTGCAATTTCGGGGGGGGGGGGGTATATGTGTACTCAAGCAGTACAGGGCTTGTTTAAACTAACACGAGAACCTGGTGTAATATACTTTGCCTAGTAGACCGCTAGTGCACTAGTTCTGCAAGACCTTTAAGTATGTTGATGCTTGGAGACCCCAATCACTAATGGTGCAGAGAAGTTCGGCACCAGCTGTAAGTGAAAAGGTTCTGATTCGGGAAGGCTTAAGTATAGAGCATTACGGTAGTGTAAGAGATAAGTGCATGCACTTCAGCAGGGACACCAGAAGAATGGGACAAGGTAGTAGAAATGAAGAATCTAATCACTGAGATCTAGTCCTTGAGTAATGGCCTGTTGCCAGTAATTACCCTGTGATCGTGCATCTTTGACATGAAGTTCAGCTTGTCTTCTCCACAGTAAGAAATGTTTGGAGAAAAGACTGGCAAAGAGGAATCCCTGTGCCACTGTCTTGCATTTCGGACTGTTAAGTAATTCAGGTCATACAGACACCTGAGGAAATGAGTGCATTGTAACAATGGTGATGTAATTCTCGCAAGAAAATAAGATCACCAGAGGTAGCAAATAAAGTGTAAAAAAAAAAAAAAAAAAAGTCTAAAATGAAGCCAAGATGCCTCACTCTATGGGTGACCAGAGAGAGGTAGGTGGCATACTGTTCTAGGACTGCATTAATCCTGTTGATGGCCCAGAATATGGATTGATGCACTGTATAAAGCAAGAAGGACCAAGATCAGTGTCCTCAATCCTTTGCAGCTAAGAAGAGCGTTAAAAACTCTTGATAGCTGTTCAGCTTTAAAACTAGACTAGAAAAGTATTGCTTATGCTATTACATATTGGGTGGAATTCCAGGTGGGTGTGTACTAGTATCTCTAGCGCTTTAATAGCAAATGGAAAAGTTTGAGTTTGGCCAATAATTGACCAGATTACTGGCACTTTTTGGAGATTGCTGCAGACAAGGCCTCCTTTTAAATGGGATGGAAAACTCTCCTCATAAAGTGAGGAAGTGACAATTTGGAAAAGATAAGGACTTAAGGCCCTTTAGGATGTCGGGGCAAGATTTAAAGGGACAAAGGTGCAGGGCATATATAGCAGTATGCACATCCGAATGACTGAGAAAAGGTCATCTTAGTTAGGAATGGCAAACTCGTACCAGCAAAAAGTCTGGCTTGACTCCCATAGATAAGTCACTGTGCTCAAATTGGAGTTGTTTGGCACCTGTGGTTTAATGAGGGTGGTTTTGGCAGCCAAGTAACAATCAAGCAAGTTCATATTTCTTTGCAAATAGGATCTTCCATTTGGAGAAGAAGTCTGGACTGCAGCATGGAAAAAGACACCAGTTGGTTTACTGCAGTGGCGATATCGCACGTTAGGTAGCTTGACATCTTATAGTGGCTATTTGCTGTTTACTTGGACAAATGAGAGAGTAGTGTATGTCCTCCGATTGGCCAGAGTAGTGCCACCTATGCTGTAACATGTTTCTCGTCTCTTTAGCTCCTGGAACTGATTGTTGCACCAAGGTTTCCATGGAACCGAGTATAAGAGCAAGCTGCTGTGTACTTTGATACCTAGTCTCTGTGATGTAATAAAGCAGGACAGCTTAAAGGGCAGTTGCTCTATATTAATCCTCATTAAGTAAACAGAGTATTGGATAGAATATGCAGAATCAGTTAGGGGAGTTACTGAGAAGAAAGCTTAGGTAACTGGGGGAAAGACATCAACACCCCAAGAGCAGCATGTTTGTTTTTACATACTAAAACTGGCAGAAAGCTGAAATAGTGTAAGTAGTGGGATGAAAGGGGTACCTATGGATGATTGAAATTGCACAGATTTAAATAGCAATACCATGTAAAAAGGACTGGGATAAATGGTCCACCCAAAAATGCACAAACAGTAAAACAGTTTTTTTCACTAGTTATTGGTCTGATGAATCATCTATGCGAAAGTGTTTACCTTTGTATTAAAAGTTCTCACAATTGAAGGTGGACGTTTACTGTCTCATTTGCCAGCCTGGATTGTGCTTTGGTCTTGCTCTACTTTGGACGTTTTACAGATTTCAGTAGGAAATGTAAGAATTATTGAAATACTAATACAGTGCAAAGTAGAGAAAAAGACTGTATCCTGTACTATAAATAGAAGTTGAAGAATATTCAGTAAAACAAAACCTGTAAAGAAATTTAAGTTACAAAATATTAGAGCCCAAGTTTACAGCGGTAGGCAAACACTATAAAAATAAGGTCATGTTAATATCAAGAGCCAAAGAAAATAAGTGGTGAAAATATCCATTCTGCAAGAAAACAAATGTAACGAGTCCAAGAAGGTGACCTTTACTTTTCTGTTGTAAACGAGTCTGTCAGCTTATAAAAGCAAGGAAAGAAAAAATAGAAGTGTTTTATAGTAATAAGGGCATAGCATCCAAAGTGGCATGGGAAAAATCCAACAGAAATAAGCCAGTCCCAAATCCTCTTGGGTAAGTGACAAGAAAGCAACCAGGTAAGTACAGCAAGCAATTAGGAATGCAATGTCCTGAAGACAGACTGCAGGTATACCTACCACATTTGACTGTTAATAACTCTTAGCCAGTGCAGTAAAGACAAGTGTTCAAGAGGCGAGTATACATCTGGTGAATCGTGGTAACACCCCTATTACTTAACAGATTGTAACAGGAACAGGTGTAGCGCAATGGCAATAGTAAGTCCACAGTGGAGGAATGTAGCCACACCCGGGGTCCTCTGTTTTGAAATACCAGGTGTAGTGGGTGGCTAAATGTAGCTTAGCAAAGGTGGAATAGGAAGTACTCTCTGAGTCCGTCATAAAACAGCAGAAGAATCCAAAATTGATAATATTTCAGTCAAGGTCAAAATTTAATAGCAGCATACAAGAGTTTAAAGTCACCAAGGACACCAAATAAATGTACCAGGTGGCACAGGTGAAATTTAAATCTCGGTCTCAACATGCTTCAGCAGTCAAAAGTAAATTGATTATCTTGGCAAAGATTCTAGAAATGCAGCTGCAAGAAGTGTCAATAGTTAAATGCAAACAAAGGACTTGCAAGTAAGCCCCTAGAGTGTGTGAAAAGGATAGTGGTCAGTAATGACAGTAACCTTGTCAGAAGTGCAGTACAGAAAATGAACCAAGGCAAGCTGACTAGGCTGGATAAAACATAACTGTCTGTGGTCAGGAACATTGGTAACCAGGCAGAACAAGTCTAGGACCAGCAGTTAGGAATCCAGGAACCCAAACGTCAGACTGTAATTTTACCAGTTTGTCTGTTGCACAGAAGCTTTGATTTCTGTTATCACTAGTAAATCGGTCTTACTGATGCTTCAAAGGTCTTTCTGGCTTCCCAGTTTTGCTGTCCTGTGAATGTCAAGTTACTAAGTCAGGAGAGAGGATGTAATCAAAAAATCAACTGCTGGTAAGTGTAGTTACTTCCAAAGGAACTGCTGTGTTAGACATTGCAGGAGTCCCAGAAGTGAAGCCAACCGGTGACTAGCCAGTTAAACTGAAAGTGTTGTTAAAGGCAGATGTAAAGTGATGAATAAAATGGCTTTAACCCAGAAATAATGTAAACTAGACAAACTGGCACAATGTTGGCAGCAGCCAGCATGCCACCATATTGTGCATGTCATTCTGGAGAAAGCATTTGAAAGAGTAGACTGGGACTTCATGAGCATAGCTATGGATGCATTTGCTTTCCCTGATACAGTTAGTTTTTATGTATGATATTTAGTATAAATGAGGGATCAGAGGTGAAAATTAAAGTGGGTGGGGTCCTGTCTGATTACTTATGCTTGAGTAGAGGAGTCAGGCAGGGTTGTCTGCTTTCCCTTTTGTTTGCATTATATTTAGAACCATTGGCCAAGAAAATAAGGGTTTCGGAAATTCAAGGATATAACTAGTATGGTAGTTGAGAAAAGCTGGCTCTGTTTGCAGATGTTTTATACATGGCAAAACCAGAAAGGGTGACATTACAGTGTTGTGGAACATTTTTTAAGACTGTTTCAAATCTTCTCGGGATACAAAATTAATGATGCTAAAACAAAGGCAATGGCGGTGAATTATGTACCCACATGCAAATTGGTCCAACAATATCCAAATTTATGGAGGCATGATAAAATTAAGTGTTTAGGAATCTGGAATATAAATTTATTGTGGCAGCTAAGGATATGTGGGAAGAGACTAAACAGAAGTTGATACAAAAACTGAGAAACTGGAAGCCTTGTTATAGGGATACTAAGGTACAAGCAATTAAAATATTTTTAGTCCCTTTAGTCTTATACACAGGTCAGGCATGTTTTTATTAACCAGATGAGAAGCTGTGGATAGCAATTAAAAAAAAGTTAAAGGATTTTATCTCGGAAGGGAAGACAGCAAGGGTCAAGTAGGATAAGATGTTTCTTCAGTAGAAAAAGGCAGACTAGGATTTAATTTGAGGGATATTTTAAAGCAACACAGTTAAGGCTGTTATACATAGCACAAGCAGAAAAATATATGATGATGATACAAGGAGGAATCTCAAGAAATAAGAGATTGGGGAATTTGGATGGAGAACAACAAAAATGATAGAGTATTATATTCATAAAATTGCAGGGAGTATTCTAAGAATGAAACCAGTACGAGAGTGGAGAAGAGATTTTTGTCGATAGGCATGACTGGTTAGGGATACAGATAATCGGCAAGAGAAGGTTGGAATTTACTGGAGAAAACTGGCAACAGAACCCAGGTATTGGGAGTAAATAATTTAGAAAGGGAAAGATAATAGAATGGGAAGAGGCCAAAAATTTATTTGGACTGCAGACTAGATTGCCTTCCCTTTCAGGGATTGGTATCAGAGTATAGGCAAAGAGAAGAAAATAGGGGATGCTAAATGAAAGACTAGCACTGGTAGAGTTTTAATAGAATCTAGAGCAGAAGTTGCTGTTAAGTGAATATTTAGTAGAGCATATAAGATATTGTGTGATAGTTAGAAGAATCTGTCAGAGGAGCTTAGAAAGGACTGGGAAGAGATTGGATAAGCAGTTGACAGAGACAATGAGGAGAGATATGTATATCTCTCAAGTGTGCAACAAAGTTTAGAAGATTTAGGATCTTTTCCTGGAAATGTTTACAGGAGTATTTTTATACCTCCTGTAGACTCCAAAGAATTTTTCCTCCGGTGGATAGCAAATGTTGGAGATGTGACAGGCAAAGAGGTGGCTGGAAACATATTTTTGGGAGTGTAATGTGCTGGCCGACTTTAGGGATTCCCCTGCGACTGCTCTATTGGAGATGCTGGGTGAGCAGATTGGCTTGAGTGGGAAGGTGATTTTTTTTGAGCTATGATACAGAATTGGAATTGCCTAGATATAGTAAAGCCTTGCCAAATCTATTTTTTGGTGGCTGCCAAAAAAAGCAATTACCAGAAAATGGAAATCAAAATCTAGACAAACTTTACTGAAGTAGTGAATATAGTAAGAGAGAAAAAAAAAACAACTGGAATTGGGATCTTTAGAAAAGGGGCGAAACAAACTACATAGGAAAAATGGGAGTTGTGGAACAGTATATGCATAGAAGAAATGAGGCAGGATTTGAATGAACTCTATAATGCTTAACTGACAATGACGGGATAGATTGTAAATGATTTATAATGTTTGCAAGTACAGTTGTATCAGTGATGTATGTGATGTATAATGTTTGCAACCAAAGTGGTGTCATTGTTTGTTTTTCGTTTATATAAATGCAAGATTGCCTATGTAATATGTGATTATTCAATAAAAATGTTTATTGGAAAAAAAAATTCTCTGTTTAGTAGTATAAAATACTACCACATTCCTTCCAAAAATGCCAGTGGTTCTGTGATAGCTACCCAGTATTGGGTCTTTCTAGACATACACTATACATACACAGATAAATAATGCATCCATGTTAAGTAGGTGTTTCCTGAAGTAGTAAAGACTATGAACTGGTACCTGCTCATAACAAAAGTGACCCTTTCTTGTGCTTGACTCATTACCTGTAAAACTTGTCACTGATTTCCTTCAATGAGATTTCTCAAACCTCCTTTAGTATCACCATCACTGTAAAACTTGGAAATTAGTATTTATGGAAATCATGCTTTCTTGTGTCAGCCTGTTAGCGAACTTGTAAAGAGGTATGTTGGAGTACTGACTGCTTGGTTACTGGAGCTTCACCTTTACTTATACTGCTTTTTGCCAAACACATGGCTTAATATGCAGCTTCAGGATTTTATCGCTGAAAAGTCCAAATGAAGGTGCAAGGATAAAAGCTATTGTCTGTATCCAGATTCAGTTAGTATCCCAGTAAAGCAGTGGCAGGAAATGATGTATGGAGTAGTATCCCAGTAAAGCAGTGGCAGGAAATGATGTATGGAGCGGCTAGAGTAAGTGGAACACATTTTTGGTTGATGTAAATAATGGTATTATACATTTAACATGTCTATGCATATCCAAATATTGCAAGTATGCTACTTCCCCATGCACAGTTTGTTTTCCTGGCATGTCGTGCAGGACAGTACAGTGTGCTCATAATGGTTGCTTACTCTTGCCCTTTAAGTAGTACTAAAGTGCAGCCTCAAATTCTCAAAAAT
Source organism: Protopterus annectens (assembly GCF_019279795.1). Classification (NCBI taxonomy): domain Eukaryota; kingdom Metazoa; phylum Chordata; order Ceratodontiformes; family Protopteridae; genus Protopterus; species Protopterus annectens. The sequence continues at coordinate 516,555,419 of NC_056750.1, forward strand.
CAACTTTATTCAGTGTTAAGTGATGCAAGTTTTAAAATGGCATAGTTACTCCAAGCCGTAATCTCACAGTTGATTTGGCATGAGAAGTATGCAGTAAATGAACAGACACTTTTTTCTTTCTTTGATGAACTACTCTTGTACAGATCAGACTAGTGTGAAGAGATGGCAGTTCTCCCCGGTGAAGACCACAAGTCCTGCACTAGTACCTAGATGTATTTTGTAAGGTGCGTGTGTGTACATGCCCATAACCTATGAATAAATGCAAACTTTGGGGAAGAAGCAAAAAGTATGTTGGCCAGTGCTTGTCATGGAGGGATGACCATGACCTTGACCATGGGCCAGGTAATCCATATTTGATGGCTTCGCTGTCAGAATCACTGAGGGGAAGGATGGCCATCACATCCCGTGGGGTGGTGTGTTCACCTGGGTGCTCTTGATGTCTAAATAGTGGCAGTGGCAGGAGACGCAGAGGGAGGCACTGTCATTAGTTGGGAAGAATGAAGGATATTGCCTAAGTGGCTGCAGAGGTGCAGATCATAAACTAGCATGTTTAACAGTTGAGCTTGTGTGGAAATGGATAGTGGGGCATAACGCAGCTCAAAAAACCTACAGTAATATGACACTTCAAAAGGATATCTTGCTCTCCTCACTGGCTTTGAACATGGGTTTGAGTAAGCCTCCTGGAGTTGGTGTTATAGACCCAAATGAGTAGAGGCATCAGTGGCAGCCGTCTGTCAGCTGTGGGGTGCAAAACAATTATATTAAGGCAAGCATTTTAATAAATTTAGTTAAACAGGCAGAGGTGACTTTTTTGCAGTAGTGATCTAGTACAGTCACAAACCACACCCTTACTCGGAGGATGCTGTCAAATGTTTTGTAACTCCAACATGTAATAGGACAGAATTTCGTAGGGCATGTGCATGTCTCCCTGGCTTCATTGCATCATGTTGCTCTACCAACACAGTAATTGTTCCCTTGTCATTCTCCCCACTTTAGGGGCCTCCCCATGGATGGGTGAGCTGGCATTGGCTGCTTATTCCCATTCTACCCACACCAGTCCTTCTATTTTCCTGATTAGACTTTTGGCTTGGATATCTTTGAGGCCATTGTCTTGCCCAGTGGTTCATCAGTAAGTGCATTTGTAACAGATTCTACCAAAACGATTCACTTTTGTCTGTTCTGACTTGGACCTTCACAAAGTTTCTGACTAAGCTGTTTGCCTTTGGAATTGAACCTGAAGCACCTTCTTGAAACATAAACTTTGCTTTGGGACTGTGGGCAGAAGCTCCTGAAACTGAGGGAAAGATAATAAAAGTTGTGTAGGGAATGCAAGTCCCCTAAAAAGATGGATACCACAGTAACTGAAAACTTCTGTAGGCGGAGTGCATAAAGTCTCTGAATCCCATGAATTCATCAGGGGCTTGTGGATATCTGTTCCCCAGAGTCGCAAGTCTGTGGTTTTCATTCTACATCTACAGATGCATCTGAGGCTGGCATCAGATGCTTGCAAATGTGCCAGTGTCTTGAAGTAATCAATGCTACATTGGATTTTGAAGCTGGGTCCATGGTGCTTGCATTGGCAAAGTTTTCCTAAACATGAGAAATGGGTGAATGTTTTTGGAAGACGGTATGGTGATGCTATGCTTTGTATTGCATTTTGTAATTTTTTGTGCTGGTGATAAGCAAGTTGTACTTGTATGTATTCATTGGCTTGCTTCATTTTGCAAGCTTGTAATTTATTTGTTTGAGAATGTTAATCCCATGATCAGATTTGGTTGAAACAAACGTATGAAGTTTTTGCAGTGTAGTGGATAAACAGGATGCAAGTGCCCACCTCGTGTTAGAGGGTTTCTATTTTTTGTATCTAGACTATTTTAAAAGTCCAGTCCACAGTTTTTCTTTTCTCAAAATGTATTTTCTTCCCTTTAATCCAGCCTCTGGGATGCCACATAGAGAAAACATAGTTTAATTTGGGTCTGTTTTTTGTACCCAAAGTTCTGTTTAGTTTCAACACACCATTTTGTTTTTATGCTCCCATTCTGGTATCTGTTATACCATCTTTAATGTTTATGTAAGCATTATGAAGAGGGAAGGAAATTCTACATCTCTGGCTTTAATTAGTCGTGATGGCCACAGATGCTCTGAGCTGGGTCAGAATGTTATAAGCCCCGCTACTGACTGCAGTTTGTGTATGATCAGACAACTTTTCATACCCTATGCTAGGAAATGTGGCTTGGATCTGTAACTCTGAGACTGTACAAAAGCATTACCTTTTCAAGCCTGGTATTTTAAGTGCATTGTAAATGATGCAACAGAGAGCACGACTGACTAGATCAAATTTAAATGCAAACAGACAAAATTGGCAGAGACAAAGTGGGAAATTCCACTTCTTACTGTGTTTTACTGGAGAGAAAACATTATAGTATGTGCTTTTCCATCACTTCACTCTGTCAGTAAAAGACTAGCTCGGGGAGACGGAAGGCCGTATTGTAAAAAGAATGCAAGCATGGCAGCCCCTTTAAGCCATTTTGGAGGTCTGACAGCTTAGAAGATAATTTCTAAAAGTGATGCAAGGATTGTAATTCTACAGGAAGCGTATCGGATCAGCGCAGTCTGCATTTCTAAAGTCCCACACACTTATTGTTCCTACTGTCCCCTTCAAAACCACCACACAGTGTAAACTACACAGTGGCCATTGTGACCTGGTGGTGTCTTCTACTGGATATCCTTAACCTTTTACTGCGTTGGTTAGGACCACATTCAGAATTGTACCTTTTGGTACATTCTTGCATTAGTTGACTATATTGGTTGTGTTTTGCTACCCTATCAGCTCCTTCTCCCACTCTACCATGAAATTTAAAATCTCCCAGCCTTTTCCTGACCAATTCAAATTCCCACTCTGGCAATTCATGACCAGCATACATCCTTGTGGCAAGCAGAATCCCTGCCCCCACCCTAAGACAGGTATGTAGGTCATGTTGGCTGTTAGATCCTTGTGCTGTTTTGTTCCGCTGCGCCATCTGTTAGTGGCTTCTTTCTTCTCCACATGTAGTGATAGGATAGTGATCACTGCAACATGCCTACCACTTGCTCTCGCTCCCTTTCCCATTATGGTTGTTAATGGAGAAAGCGGTCCTTTTCACCCATCCTATGGTTGTTAATGGAGAAAGAGCTGTCCTTTTCACCCATCCTAGAGGTGATTGGAGCAGTTTCAGTGGTATGTAACTTGCTTAGCCGGATGTGTGACTAGCTTGGTTCTGCTCATTTTTTACTTCTGAGCCAAGTTATGCAGCACTAGTCATGGATGTAAAGTGGTTCTTTTAATAAAGTGCATAACGACCATTTTAAAGATTTACATTTCATTGGCGTAATGTAGAGTGACTGCTTTGGTGTACAACTCTGTACTGTTTTCTTAGTCTTTTTTTTCCCCAGCTCATCCTTCTAACTTGGAAACATTTGCATAGTGATGCACTGCTCCACAGGGCTACTAGCTGGATACTGTTTTTAGTGTGGCCCCTGAACATTGAATAATTTGAGTGTTTTTGATTGCATTTGGAAACATGCTTGTAGTCTCATTTCATTCATGTATACTTGCCTAGTTCATAGCTTTTGAACTAGTATTGGAAGAATTGGCACCGTTTTAGTTGAAAATCAGTTTATATATTTTGCACTAGTTTGTTTTGAGTGACCTTTTTTCCATCATAGTGATCAGGCATTTTGGTTATTTCTACGTAAAACTTTTAAGTCTTTCACAGGAAAGTGGGAGACAACTGCCTGCTTAGAAAGACATTCTGTAATGAGAAATGGTGAATTCAAGAGGGCAGAAGATAGGTAGTAAAGCTACTTTTATGAAGGGTGGAGTCAAAGCCATTTAAATTTTGTTTTGTCATTTTGTTGACTAGATAAGCTCATTGATCAAGAGACCGTATTTAGACACAGTGTAGGCCACAAGGTCTGGAAGCAACTGCAAATGATGAAAGTTTAGTGCAACCAGTTAACCATCTTGTTTGATGGAAGTGAAAGGAAACCAGTACACTTGCACACAGTTGACATATGTTTGATGAGAACATGCATACTCCACCCAATGATTGGAAGTCTGCTTTTTTTTAACCCAGACCCTAGCACTGTGAGGTAGAGCTTGCCACTGACTAGCACTATGGTTTATCCTGTAGATGGAAAAACGGTGCTGTGTGTGAGCTCTTTTAAGATGATTGCAAATTAGGAGCGGTTATTGAATCTCAGACGCAAATGTTCCACAGGAGGGGCTGACGCAGACAAACAACTGGCGTCAGAGCCATGGACTAAAACTAAATACCAAGAAATGCATACTTGTATCCTTTGAGAAGTTATCTATCACTAGTAACTATCATATTGACAACATACCCCTTAGAGTAGTCAAGGACTTAGGGACACGCACATAGTAATCTAGCGTTTGATCATCATGCATTAAACAGTGGTGAGGAAATCAATTCTGTGTTGCGCAGTTTATAAACAATGGTATGGCATCTAAGTCTAAAGAAGTCATTGTTCCGGTGTATTCGGCATTCATCAGACCTATTATTGAGTACAGTGCCCCCTTTGGTATGTACCTAACCAGGCATATCCAACAACTGGAACGTCCACAGAGGTTCCTCACTAAAAGAATACAGGGCACAAGTAATGTGTCCTATGAAGACTACCTCAAGGCCCTATGTCTGTATTTTGTCTCCTATAAGCTTTTGAAGGGAGATCTATGCCTGGCATACAGGGCATTCAGACCCCACTCTGATGGACCTCCTGCATATCTACAAAACAAACACCACCAAAATTAAACAAACACCAACAGAATTACCCATTCTAAAGACTTAAAACCTTGCCTTTGATATAAATAGGACCTGCTGGAGAGCTTGGTATGCATCCCAGAGATTACCCTACCTGTGGAACAGGCTCCTCCCTAACCCAATTCAGGTGCAACTTGGACAATTGGATGGGAGACAGGAAATTAATCTCTGGTTTGGCACCTATGTCTCTAGTGGACAGAGGTAACCTGTAAATGATTCATCTCCCAGGCCCATCTTTGTCAGAGATTTGGGATGCATGGCTAGGCTTAAAAAGGCTCTTGTGGTCGTTAGCCTAGTAAACCCCTATGAATCTGAGTACATCCCTCTAGTTTAGACTCTTAGCAGGGACTGATCTGCTGTATTGGCAAGCAGCTTAATGGTCAGTTTGTGTAGCTTTTGATTGGGCTTCATAATTTGTTCTTTGCAGGCAGTTTTAATTTGTGTCCCTCTATCCATTCCATACACTTAAAATGCTGATAGGGTTTTGCTGTTTTTTGAAAATGAAGTGTATTTGTATGCTATGCCCACTGTAGTATTGTTTGAACTTTGCATCTGCTCCTGGGTTCAGTTTTAGAGTATTTTTAGGTTTGAACTGCAACTAGAGGTAAAATTTAAAACGGTTCGTGCTCTCTTCCAGTTTTAATCAGACCCCACTTTTTCTTTGTAGGTGCAAAAGATGGATTCCAGTGGAGTGAAAGTGCTGGAAACAGCAGAAGACATCCAGGAAAGACGTCAGCAAGTCCTGGACCGTTATCATCGTTTCAAAGAGCTGTCCACACTGAGGCGACAGAAGTTAGAAGATTCATATAGGTTCCAGTTTTTCCAGCGAGATGCAGATGAATTGGAAAAATGGATACAAGAAAAACTACAGATAGCTTCTGATGAGAGCTACAAAGACCCAACAAACTTACAGGTGATTACCAGTTTTGCATTTGGTGTGAATTGTGTGTTTTGTTACACTCAAGTGGCTTACAAAAAGGCCTGTAGATAATGGTGGGCTCTGTTATCCCTTTCCCTTTGTTGTTGACTGGTATTGCAGGTTTTAATTTCCAGATGGCTTGCATGGTAGCTTTCTTTTCTAATTCCTCATGCAATGGTTTAGCAAGTCTGTTTCTTTAGTAGACTCTTACTGCTTTGTGGCTTGTAGTCCTTGTGTGCTGTGATTTGCCTTGTTATAGAATTTGAGTACTACTACATTTTGTCCTAACTAGCTCATGCTGTTGGTGATGTTCATCATGTTACCCTGCTGCAGTCATCACACTTGGGGTTATCCTGTCGTCAGGCGGTCCCGCAGTCGGCCCGAATTCCAAAGTCCTGGTCCGGCGTCGGTTGCTGTCGCTTCTTCCCTGACGTCAGTGCGCCAGGGGTATAAAAGAGGCATCCAACGCCATTTTCTTCAGTCTTTCTTGCTGCGCGGTGCCTGAAGCAGAAGCAGTTTGCAAGTGCCGGTCGGCTGACACCTGAGATTTTCGAATCGAATTTCAGTCCGAAGTCTTCAAAAGCTAAGTACCCAGTTGGGGAACCTTTTCTTGCCTCATTCCGATGTCAGAAAAAGTTAACAATTGCATTTCTTGTGGGAAGCAAATACCTCATAAGGACTTTCATTCTTATTGTATACCTTCCCTAGGCCCAGACCACAACATCACTGGTTGTCGGTTTTGTGCTAGGTTCAATAAGCGAACTATAAAGCAACGCTTTGATTTCGCTCGACACTACGGTAGGAAATTTAATTGTACTATGCCGTCGGAGCAACCGACTACTGGCGTGCATAAAAAACGCAAAGATAAGGACAAGCAGCCTAGATCCAAGCCAGACTCTGAGGCCTCGGCTGGGCCTGTCGCCGGTTCTCCGGTTTTCAGTGAGGCACCTACGCAGCCCCTGACGACCACAGAATTGGAACCCCAGACCACTTCGGATTCTCAATCAGAGTACTAGGCCGACGCAGCCATTTTCTTTAGGCCCTACCGACAACATTGCAGAAGGAGAAGCAGGTGCTGTGGAAGCACCTTCGGTTCCAGAAGGTGTCTTTAGACCGACTACTCTCACCATAAAATCGTATGCATAGCTTAAGACTCCTTTAAAATCTAAAAAGACTGTATATCAGTCTCCAGTTCAAGGCCCCATGCCTAAGAAACAGATGCTTAAGATGGCTGAAGATTTGATTACTCTGATCAGGGGCTCCCAACCCCCCCCCCCTAGACAAAAGGCCAAGACGAGAGGAGGATTATGCTTCCTCTGATAAAGTTTCTATTTCCTCAGACTCCTCTGAGGAACAGGATTACTCCTTCCCCCTTATGAAGATTCTGATGCTGAAGACTCCATTCCCTCAGCATCTCCCCATGAAGACTATTCCTTTGGGGAAACCTTACATACCATGAGGGAACATTTCCACTGGGAAGGTCAGGACTACTCTGACTCAAAGAAAAGGCTCAGAGAGTTTCTTTTACTTCCCCAGCACAGACCTCTTGCTATCCCTCCAGTTTTAGACATTGTGGATGATGTTTTTAGAATCTAGTCTAAATCAAGATTTTCTGCCTCCTGCTCCAGCCAAACCAGACAGATATTATAAAGTGCCTGACTCACACAAATTCCTTTACAAAAGCCCTGTTGCTGACCCAGAAACAATCTCCCAGGGTCCCAAAGGGGCTAAGGCTTCTATGGCTAAAACTCCTGTGCCCTCTGAAAGGGACTCTAGAGCACTAGATAGGTGGGTGAAGAAGGTTTACACCTCAGCTACTCTAGCTATGAGAGCATTAAATTGTCGATTTCACATGCTGAAATATCAGCAGTTCCTAATGTCTCAATTAAAACAGAAGATGAGCACACACACTCAACAGTCTGAATTCAAGGAAATGCAGGATCTGTTGCATGCAGCTGAACAGGTGGGCAAACATACTTTACAATGTGGATTTGATTCCTTGGAAGCTTCTTGTAGAGCAGCTGTTACTGGGTCTGTCATACGCAGGCATGCTTGGTTAAAGGAACAAACTCTGCCTGATCATGTTAAAGCAAAATTACTAGATGCACCTTTACAGCAGGATGTCTTATTTGGGGTCAAAGCAGAAGAGGTTTTAAAGAAAATGGAGGATGAGGCAAAGTCTATCCAGACGGTCAAGGATTTCTTACAGGTACAACCCCCTCGTTTCAGCAGAAATTGGCCAACAAAAAATTGGTCCTTTCCAGCTTCTGACAGGCCGCAGAGGGGTAAATACAGATGCCCAAGGGGCAGAGGTCAAGCACAAATTCCTTACAAACCTCACCAGTGGGGCATTGCAACACAGAAGAGAGGAGAAGACGGGCCCCAAACTACTAGAAGACAAACACAATGACTTAACCCTCAAACTGCCAAGCAAAACTCTCTTGGCAGCTCCCTTGGGAGGAAAATTAGCATTTTTTTGCAGACAACTGGCACATCATCACAAAGGACAAGTGGGTCCTAGACATTATCTCACAAGGATACAGATTCCTTTTTCACACCTTGCCAAGGATAAAAGGAATGCCAAACCTGCCACAAAATCAATGGGCAGAGGCACAAAAACAAATTGCAGCTCTCATGGACATGAGAGCCATTCAACTGGTGCCTACACAGGAGCAAGGCCAAGGATTTTACTCAAGGCTCTTTTTAGTCCCCAGAAAGGACAATGCATGGAGACCCATTCTGGACCTTTCAATTCTAAACACCTACTTGCAAGTACCCAAATTCAAGATGCTAACACTACAGCATCTTCTTCCCATGTTGGGCAAGAAGGCTTGGCTAGTAACGTTGGACCTCAAGGAGGCATACCTGCATGTCCTTATCAGACAAAATTGCAGAAGATACCTCCGTTTCATTGTAGGTTCAACCCATTACCAATTCTCTGCACTGCCCTTTGGCTTATCTACTGCGCCCAGGGTCTTCACAAAATGCCTGGCACCAGTAATTGCATACTGTAGACAAAGAGGAATTCAGATATACCCATACCTATACCCATACCTGGACGACTGCCTCATCCAAGCAGAAAGCAAGGACATTCTCTTACAACATCTGGCATTTGTCAAACACTTTCTAAGTTGCCTAGGGTACACAGTAAACGAAAAGAAATCAAAACTAGTGCCCTCAAAAAACATGACATTCCTGGGTGCCAGCTTGAATACAGCGGCCCAGATGGCTTATCTCACGCCAGACAAGCAACTACAACTAACTCAATACTTCAAAGTAATGGCAACAAAGACCCAACACCCTGCAAGAAAAATTCTGCAGGCCTTGGGATTCATGGCATCTTGCATACTACGAATACCATTTGCAAAACTGCATATGAAGAAATTACAATGGTACCTGAAAAGCGTATGGACTCAACACAGCCACAGCTTGGAAACAATGATACCTCTCATTCCCTGCCTTCAACAGGAGTTTCTATGGTGGTCACAGGCATGTCACCTCAACAAGGGTCAGCCTTTCACCTTACCCCCCCAGCCAGGCAAACTATGACAACAGATGCATCGGACTATGCCTGGGGAGCACACATGGCAGGACAGTGCGTTCAAGGCAAATGGATTACAGATCAAAGATATCTGCACATCAATCAAAAAGAAATGCTAGCTATACAGAATGCTGTGACAGCTTTCAAGGACCTCTTACATCCGGGACAACTTATAATAAGGACAGACAATACCACAGTAATGTGGTACATAAACAAGCAAGGGGGTACACACTCCTACCCTCTGTGCAGGCAAGCAGTAACCCTGTGGAACACAGCACTGACTTACCAAGTTCAATTACAAGCACAATTCCTGCCAGGAAAAAAAGAACACATTGGCAGACGACCAAAGCAGAAACATCATGGATCCCCACGAGTGGAAACTGGATCCACAAGTATTTGCAATGATATCTCAAAAATGGGGCCGCCCACACATAGACCTGTTTGCCAACCCCCAAAACTATCCGCTACCAAAATTTTGCACAAGGACATTCCAGCATCAAATTTGTAAAGTGGACGCACTCTCATTCAGTTGGAAAATGTTGACAGTATATGCCTTTCCTCCACTGCCCCTTCTAACAAAGGTGCTACTGAAAGTCAGAATGGAGGGATCACAAATGATACTCATTGCCCCAGACTGGCCACACCAGCACTGGTACCCACTACTAAGGAACATGGCCCACGGCCCACCATGGATTTTACCACAAATTCCTCGTCTGCTCACACAGCAAGACAGCCAAATTCTACACAGCCAGCTCAAGACCTTAAATCTGACTGCATGGCAAATCATCTAAACAACCAGCCAGCTCCTCTATCACAAGCTGTTATGGATGCCATTCTGGAGGCCAGGAGGCCCAGCACCAGGAAAGCCTACTGCAGACAAATGGAAAAGATTTTGCACCTGGAACCAAGCTAAAGGCCAAAATCCTCTTGAGCCGGACATACCTCAGATTCTACAATATTTAACTGAGATGTTACACAAAGGTCTTTCCTTTTCATCTATTAAAATCCACGCCTCCGCTATTTCAGCTCACTACAACACGGATCCTCCCTTATTTTCACATCCACTTCTAAGGCAGTACCTCAGAGGGGCCAAAAATATAAGGCCTCCCAGGAGAGCACCCACGCCAACTTGGGACCTCAACTTTGTTCTGGAAAAGTTTACGCTACCACCTTTTGAGCCGGCTTTCTCAGCTGATTTAAAGTTTATATCATGGAAAACTGCCCTGCTGCTAGCAATTACTTCAGCCAGAAGAGTCTCAGAGCTACAGGCACTAATGGCAGTGGAGCCTTTCCTCATTTTTCATCAAGACAGAGTCTCTCTATGAACTAACCCCTCCTTTATGCCAAAGTTGGTATCCAGTGTGGCTCTAAATCAAACCATTTACCCACCTTTTTTCCAAATCCACAGAACAAAGGAGAAAGACTCCTGCACTCCTTGGACATTCACAGGCAACTACGTTACTACTTGGATAAAACTAAGGCTTTCAGAAAATCTGACCAGCTCTTTGTATCCTATGCTACAGCATTACAAGGAAAGGCAAAATCTGACCAGCTCTTTGTATCCTATGCTACAGCATTACAAGGAAAGGCTATCTCAAAACAGACCATTTCAAAATGGATAGGACATTGCATATGTTTTTGCTACACCCATCATGGAAAACCAGTTCCTGCTAGCATAAGGCCCCACTCCACCAGGGCAGCAGCTACATCTACAGCCTTCCTCAGGGTGGTGCCAACCAAGGATATTCTGGAAGCTGCAACTTGGAGTTCAGTACACACCTTCACCAAACACTATCACTTACTAAGACTAGAGCTGGCTTCGCCACTGCAGTTTTGCAGGGCCTACTAGCCTCTTCTAACCCTGTTTGATTCCACCTCCCATCCTTAGCTTTGGGATTCAACCCAAGTGTGATGACTGCAGCAGGGTAACACGAACATAGTACAGTTTTGTACCTACCATAAATGTAGATGTTCGAGTGTTCACCCTGCTGCAGTCCAGGTTACCCTCCCTCCATCCCTTCTGATCTAACTGAAACCTTTCTGTGCCTTCATATCTGATACCACCTTTGTGGTGTATTTGCTTATAGCTGGAGGTATGGTTTTGTTTGTGCTTCACTTTTATTATTGGTACTATGTAGTGACCTCCTATTGGGGGGCACCTGACATCTGGGGCAAGAAAAACTGAAGAAAATGGCGTCTGATGCCTCTTTTATACTCCTGGCGCACTGATGTCAGGGAAGAAGCAACAGCAACCGACGCCGGACCAGGACTTTGGAATTCGGGCCGACTGCGGGACCGCCTAATGACAGGATAACCCAAGTGTGATGACTGCAGCAGGGTGAACACTCTAACATCTACATTTATGGTAGGTACAAAACTGTACTTTTTGTTTGCCATAATTGCATTATGGAGCTTTCCAGGAAATGCTGCAGAATAGATTGCCGTCCTTCCCTTTGGGCAAGGGAATTAAATGGTGTTAAAGTTAATAAATCTCTGGGACGACGACTTTGAAGGCATGGCATTGTATGGCACTCTTGAGAGTAGACCACTAGGTACATCATTGCAATATTTATTTTTCTTGTACATGTTAATTGCGCAGAAACTGTGATTTTGGTTTGGTGAGATTACATTTAAGGGTGTTGACATTTCAGGCCAGGTCTAAGTGACTAGACCATACATATACATACATGAGCATAGTTCAAAGCATGATACAAAGGAATGTGTGTCTCTGTTTCATGTTTAATCTAAAATAAAACAGAGACGCAGACAGCTGTAAAATCCAGGGTAGGCCTTTACTGAGTGTTTTGCACTCAGTAAAGGCCTATCCTGGATTTTACAGCTGTCTGCGTCTCTGTTTTATTTTACATTATTTGTCTACAGTTCTTTGGAGACGTTTCAGTGGGTGTTCTCTTTTTGGCAGGTTGTTTTTTGTTCTCATGTTTAATCTAGTTTGCTTTAATTTTGATAGAGAAAAAATGGGGTGTTTGAGGGACCTCCCGCGTAATGTTCATTCATCAGTGGTCTAGGAGGAGGTTTGGATTGTAAAGGATTTGTTGCAGGGTGTTTGCATAAGTAAAACAGTTAAGTGGTTGCAGCAAAGAACCAGAACACTAGACCAAAAGCATTGCTAAAAGGTTGATTGTTTCCCTTTTCTCTAAAATAAAAACCTATGAATCACACTTGCTATGGTAAAGTGCTACACATTTCACAGGTGAAACTCTTGACTTTCATTTTGTTGAAAGGGGTGAAAACTCCTGACTGTGTAACATACATGTATAGAAGTGTCATTTTTTTGTAGTTAAGCAAAAGCATTTTGTTTTCAGAACAATCTGAAACCATTTCTGTCTGAAATAAGGGTAGATTAGAGCAGTAATTCATATAGGACATGACATACACTGGATATAAAAAAGTTTACATAACCTTGTTAAAATGCCAGGTTTTTGTGATTTTAAAAAATGAGACCACAATAAATCATTTCAAAACTTTTTCCCACCTTTAATGTGACCTATAACCTGTACAATTGAAAAACATATCTGTTAGGGGAAAATATAAAAAATAAAAAAATGTACATTATGCTGGTTGCACAAGTGTGCCCACCTTTAAACTAATGCTTTTTTGAAGCACCTTTTGATTTAACTTCAGCATTCAGTTGTCTTGGGTACACACCTGCCATCATTTAGAGACTGATTATCCCTAAATAAAGTTCAGCTGTCCTAGCAGGATTTTCCTAACTTTTACTTAGTTGCCTGCTACAACAAAAGCCATAGTTCGCAGAGAGCTTACAAAACATCAAAGGGATCTCATTGTTGAAAGGTACCAGTCAGGAGAAGGGTACAAAAAAATTTCCACAGCATTAGATATACCATGGAACACAGTGAAGGCAGTCATCAAAAAGTGGAGAAGATATGGGGCAACAGTGACGTTGCAAAGAACTGGATGTCCCTCCAAAATTGATGAAGACGAGACGAAAACTGATCAGGGAGGCTGCCAAGAAAACTACAGCAACACTGAAGGAGCTGCAGGAATTTCTGGCAAGTACTGGTTGTGTACTACATGTGACAACAATCTCCCGTATTCTCCATATATCTGGACTATGGGGTAGGGTTGCAAGACAGAAGCCTTTTCTTACACAGAAAAACATCCAGGCCCGGGCTAAAATTTGCGAAACAATACATAGTCTCCCAAAAGCATGTGGGGAAAATGTGTTATGGTCTGAGACCAAGGTTGAACTTTTTGGCGCAAAAACAAAAGTTTGCATCACCAAAAGAACACCATCCCCACAGTGAAGCATGGTGGTGGTAGTATCATGCTTTGGGGTTGCTTTTCTTCAGCTGGAACTGGGGCTTTAGTCAAGGTGGGGAGAATTATGGACTGTTCCAAGTACCAGTCATGTTTGGCCCAAAACCTTCAGGTATCTGTTAGGAAGCTGAAGATGAAGAGGACTTTCACATTTCAGCATGACAGTGACCCCAAGCATACATCCAGATCAACAAAAGAATGGCTTCACCAGAAGAAAATTAGTTTTGGAATGGCCCAGCTAGAGCCCATACCTAAATCCAAAAAAAAATCTGTGGGGGTGAGCTGAAGAGGGCTGTGCACAAAACATACCCTTGCAATCTGACAGATTTGGAGTTCTCTTGTAAGGAAGAGAGGGTAAATTTTGCCAAGTCAAAATGTATCATGCTGATGGACTCCTACCCAAGAAGACTGAATGCTGTAATTAAATCAAAAGGTACTTCAACAAAGTATTAGTTTAAGGTTGTGTACACTTGTGCAACCAGTGTATTGTACGTTTATTTTTTATATTTTTCCCCTAACAGATTTGTTTGTTTTTCAATTGAATTGTACAGGACGTTTGTGTTTCACTGTTGCAGTCATTACTCTTGGGTTATCCTGCTGGCAGGCTAACCGCAGTCGGTCAGAATTCCAAAGTCTAGGTCCGGCATCGGTTGCTGTCGCCTCTTCCCTGACGTCAGTGCGCCAGGGGTATAAAAGATGCAGCCGACGCCATTTTCTTCAGTCTGTCTTGCCGCGCAGTGCCCGAAGCAAAAGCAGTTGGCAAGTGCCGGTCGGCCGACTCCTGAGATTTTCAAATCCGAATTTCAGAACCGAAGTCTTCATTAATGCTAAGTACCCCATTGGGGAAACTTTTTTCTTGCTCCAGACCGATGTCAGAAAAAGTTAATAATTGTATTTCTTGTGGGAAGCAAATACCTCCATAAGGATTTTCACTCTTACTGTATTCCTTGCCTAGGCTCTGATCACAACATTGCTAGCTGTTGGTTTTGTAATAGATTTAACCAACGCACTATCAAGCGTCGGTTCGATTTTGCATTTCATTACTTTGGCCGAAGATTTAATTATATAATGCCATCGGAACAGCTGACAACTGGAGTTTACAAAAAACGCAAGGACAAGGATAGGTATCCGAGGTCCAAAACCGACAAAGCTTCTACTAGGCCAGTCGCCAGTTCTCAGTGAGACGCTTTCGCAGCCCCTGGCTCCCACTACCTCAGAGCCACAAGCCGCTACCGACTCCCATGTGGAGCCGACTGGGCCTCTGGAAACTCAAGGTATTAGACACTCAGAAATCACTCCCTCAGATGGGTCCGGAGCCGCTGAGCAGGCATCGGCTTCTGAGGGTGTCTTCAGACCTACACAACAATATATTAAGCCATCTTCAGCTTCAAAGACAAAGACTAAAGCAGCTCTAAAGACAAAGAAACACGTACAGCATTCTCCTACTCTAACTTCCATGCCTAAAAAACAGATGCTCAAAATGGCCGAAGACCTAATTACTTTGATCAGGGGCTCCCATCCCCCTCCTAAGAGGCCTAGGCAAAAGACAGAGTATGATTCTTCTGATCAGGTATCTATTTCCTCTGATTCCTCTTCTGAACAGGATTACTCCGTGCTTCCCTATGAGGATTCTGATGCTGAAGAATCCATTCCTTCAGCCTCTCCTCCTGAGGACTATTCTTTTGGGGAAACACTGCATACTATGAGGGAGCATTTCCATGGGGAAACACTGCATACCATGAGGGAGCATTTCCACTGGGAGAGCCAAGATTATTCTGAATCTAAGAAAAGGCTCTGAGACTTTCTGTTTCTTCCTCAGCACAGACCCCTTGCTATTCCCCCTGTTCTAGACATTGTCGATGATGTATTTTCAGAGTCCGGTCTGTCCCCTGACTCTTTACCCCCTGCAACTGCTAAGCCAGACGACAGGTCGCGGATTCTCATAAATTCCTATATAAAAACCCCGCTGCTGACCCGCAAACTATATCTCAGGGTCCCAAGGTGGTTAAAGCTTCCACTTCAAAAAACCCTGTCCCCTCTGACAGGGATTCTAGGGCTCTAGACAGATGGGGGGAAAAAAGTTTACACTTCTGCCACCCTGGCTGTAAGGGCTTTAAATTGTCAATTTCATATGCTTAAATATCAACAATATTTAATGTCACTACTTAAACAGAAAATGTTGACAAATACTGACTGTTCAGAGAACAAGGAATTGCAGGATTTATTGCATGCAACGGAACAAGTGGGAAAGCATACTTTGCAATGTGGTTATGATTCACTGGAGGCCTCTTGCAGGGCCACGATTACAGGTTCTGTTAATAGAAGGCATGCTTGGTTAAAGGAACAGACTCTGCCTGATCATGTTAAAGTTATTAGATGCACCATTACAGCATGATATTTTGTTTGGTACTAAAGCAGAAGAGGTGTTGAAAAAAATGGAGGTTAAAGCAAAATCCATGCAGACGGTCAAGGATTTCTTACAGGTACAGCCACCCAGGTTTAGCAGGAACTGACCTTTTAAAAAATGGTCCTTTCCAGTCTCCGACAGACCACAAAGAGGCAGGTACAGGCGTCCCAGAGGCAGATCTCCAGCCCCAAGGCTCATACAGGCCTAAACAATGGGGTGCTCCTACCTCCAAAAGCAGAGAAGACAAATCACAGCCTTACAGGAAACAGTCCCAATGACTTTCCTCTACCAGTTCCAAGCAGTTTTCTTTTGACCTCCCCCTTAGGGGGGAAACTAGCACTTTTTTCCATCAAATTGGCAAATGGTTACCCAAGACAAATGGGTCCTGAAGATAGTGTCCCAAGGCTACAGGTTCCATTTTCACACTCTCTACCAAGGTCAAAAGGCATGCCAGACCTGCCACACAATCAATGGGCAGAGGCACAAAAACAAATTACAGCCCTCATGGGCATGAGAGCCATTCAGCAAGTACCACAACAAGAGCAGGGGCAATGATTTTACTCCAGACCTTTCCTAGTACCCAGGAAGGACAAAACCTGGAGACCAATTCTGGACCTGTCTATACTAAATACTTTTCTGGAAGTTCCAAAATTCAAGATGTTGACTCTACAGCAGCTACTGCCCATGCTGGGCAAGAGGGCTTGGCTCGTAACTTTGGACCTAAAAGAGGCATACCTGCATGTCCCAGACAGTCTTGCAGAAGATACCTCAGATTCATAGCTGGCTCAATGCATTACCAATTCTCTGCACTGCCCTTTGGCTTATCTACTGCGCCCAGGGTCTTTACATAATGCCCGGCACCAGTAATCGTGTTTTGCAGACAAAAAGGAATTCAAATATATCCCTACTTGGACGACTGCCTAATTCAAGCAGAGAACAAAGATACTCTTCTAAAGCATCTGGTGTTTGTAAAAAGATTACTAATTTGCCTAGGGTACACAGTAAACGAAAAGAATTCAAAACTAGTACCCTCTCGAGATAATATTCCTGGGTGCAAGCTTAAATACAACTGCCCAGATGGCTTATCTCACACCAGACAGGCAAAAACAACTGACTAGTTACTTCAAGAAATTGGCAACAAAAACCCACTTATCTGCAAGAAAAATCCTGCAGGCCTTTGGTTTCATGGCATCCTGCATTCTACTAATTCCATATGCCAGACTGCATATGAGGAAACTACAGTGGTATCTGAAAAGTGTTTGGAGTCTGCATTGCCACAGCCTGGAGACAGTAATTGCACTCATTCCCTGCCTACAACAGGAGTTTCGATGGTGGGCAGAAGCCTGTCACCACAACAAGGGTCTGCCATTCAGTTTACCCACAGCCAGACAGACACTGACAACGGATGCATCAGATTATGCCTGGGGGCCCCATATGGCAGGAAAGTGTATTCAGGGCACATGGCCGGCAAACCAGATGCATCTTCACATCAATCAAAGAGAGATGTTAGCTGTTCAAAATGCCCTGACAGTTTAAGGACCTGCTTCATCCAGGACAGTTACTGATAAAGATAGACAACACTACGGTCGTGTGGTACATAAACAAGCAGGGAGGTACACATTCCTACCCTCTCTGCAGGCAGGGAGGTACACATTCCTACCCTCTCTGCAGACAAGCAATGACCTTATGGGACACAGCATTGGCTTTTCAAGTTCACCTGCAAGCACAATTCCTGCCGGGAAAAACAAATACTCCGGCAGACGAACTAAGCAGAAACCTCATGGATCCACAAGTCTTCAGCATGATAATAAGGAAATGGGGATGCCCAGACATAGATCTATTTGCCTCCCCTCACAACTGTCAATTGCAGAGATTTTGCACAAGGATTTACCACAAGCAAGCATGGAAAGTGGGCGCCCTATCATTCAGCTGGAAAAATCTAACAGTATATGCTTTTCCCCCACTGCCTGTCCTTCCCAGAGTACTCCTAAAGGTCAGACAAGAGAAGCCAAAAATGATTCTGAATGCAGCAGACTGGCCGCCAGCACTAGTATCCAATCCTAAAGAGGTTGTCTCAAGGTCCAGCATGGATATTGCCTCAAACTTCTCACTTGCTGACCCAACAAAACAATCAGATCCTGCACAGCCAACTCAGGACCTTAAATCTGGCAGCATGGCGGATTATATAGCCATTCAGAACACTCCTCTTTCAAAAGCTGTTATGGATGTTATCTTGGAGGCCCAGTACCAGAAAATCTTATACAGAAAAATTTAAGTGATTCTGTGCTTGGAACCAGGAACAAGGCATTGACACGTCTGTACCAAATATTCCTCATATTTTACAATACCTAACTGAGATGCTGAACAAAGGCCTTTCTTTCTCATCAATTAAGATTCATGCCTCTGCCATTTCTGCACATTACAATATGGAACCACCTATCTCTTTTCTCATCCTTTAATAAGGCAGTACCTCAGAGGGGCCAAAAACATTAGGCCTCCAAGGAGAGCACCAATTCCGGCCTGGGACCTCAGTTATGTTTTGGAAAAACTCACACTGCCCCCTTTCGAGCCTGCATCAACAGCAGATATAAATTTCTTATCCTGGAAAACAGCTCTGCTCCTAGCCATAATCTCTGCAAGGCGAGTCTCGGAGTTACAAGCACTCATGGCTGTGGAACCTTTCATCATTTTTCATCCAGACAGGGTTTCTCTGAGGACAAACCCTACATTTATGCCTAAGGTGGTGTCCAGTGTGGCTCTAAACCAAACCATTGACTTGCCTACCTTTTACCCAAATCCATAGAACAAGGGTGAGAAAATTCTGCATTCTTTGGACATACACAGGCAGTTGAGCTTCTACTTGGACAGAACTAAAGCTTTCAGAAAGACTGAGCAACTTTTAGTGTCCTATGCTGCAGGATCACAAGGAAAGGCCATCTCAAAACAGACTATTTCCAAATGGATAGGCCATTGTGTCCGTTTCTGCTATTTTCAACATGGCAAATCAGTGCCTAAGGGCTTTAGGCCTCATTCCACCAGAGCAGCAGCCACTTCAGCAGCCTTCCGCAATGGAGTACCAACCAAAGAAATCTTAGAGGCGGCAACTTGGAGTTCAGTGCACACCTTTACAAAGCACTACCACTTGCCTCTCTACTCTAAGTCCAGAGCAGGCTTCGCCACTGCAGTTCTGCAGGGCCTCATAGCCTCTCCTAATCCTATTTAGCCCAGCCACCCATCCTCAGCTTTGGAATTCTACCCAAGAGTAATGACTGCAACAGTGAAACAGGATGAACATAGTACAGTTGTGTACCTACCATAAATGTAGATGTTCGAGTGTATTCACTGTTGCAGTCCAGGTTACCCACCCACCATCCCCCTTCTCTTTGCTGGGACTTATCTGCACTTCTCTATCCTATGCAACCTATTTGGTGTATTTGCTTGTAGATGAAGGAAATGTTATTTTTGTGCATGCATTTCTTATTAGTATATTTTTCAGCCTACCTATTTGGGGCACCTGACATCTGGGACAAGAAAAACTAAAGAAAATGGTGTCGGCTGCATCTTTTATACCCCTGGTGCACTGACGTCAGGGAAGAGGCGACAGCAACCGGTGCCGGACCTAGACTTTGGAATTCTGGCAGACTGCAGGTAGCTTGCCAGCAGGATAACCCAAGAGTAATGACTGCAACAGTGAATACACTCAACATCTACATTTATGGTAGGTACACAACTGTACTTTATGGGTCACATTAAAGGTGGGAAAAGTTTTGAAATCATTTATTGTGGTCTCTTTTTATTTATTTATTTATTTATTTATTTATTTTTATCTCAAAAACCTGGTATTTTTAACAGGGGTGTGTAAACTTCTTATAGCCACTGAATCTTAAGTTCCTTTTATAGTGTCTAGTAGATTACAGTCTCGTTTACTACTACCACCACCCTTTCCAGTATTACTTGATTTGTTCATTTAATACAGTGAAGTATTCCAAGGGTGTAACTATGTATAGCTTTAAAATTAGATTAGTATTTTATACTAAGATCGCCTCATTGTAACTTTGCAAAGTAGGTGTTCCAGCATTATAGTCTGAAGCCATTAAAGTGCCATCATTCCAACATCAGCATAATTTAGAAGATTAACAAATTAGCTGGGCCATAAGCAGTAGCAAAGCATCGGATTAGTGACCTACATACAGGAAGAGACTGTGTGTATGTGTGGTAGTGATGTTGGGGGAGGAAGCAGAAGATGTTCATCATGTTTCACTGTTGCAGTCATTACAATTGGGTTATCCTGCTGTTTATAATGCCGTTGGAACAGCCGACTACCGGAGTTTAAAAAAGGGCAAAGAAAAGGACAGGCATCCGAGGTCCAAAACCGCAGACGAGGCTTCCGTTAGGCCTGTCTCTGGTTCTCAGTGAGGCGCTTTCGCAGCCCCTGGCGCCCGTTACCTCAGAGCCACAGGCTGCTTCTGACTCCCACGTAGAGCTGGCTAGGCCTCTGGAAACTCAAGGTATTGGGTACTCAGAAACTATTCCCTCAGATGTGTTCGGAGCCGCTGAGCAGGCATCTGCTTCTGAGGGTGTTTTCAGGCCTACACAATTATATGTAAAACCAACTTCAGCTTCAAAGGCAAAGACTAAAGCAGCTCTAAAGACAAAGAAACCAGTACAGCATTTTCCTGGACAGGCCTCCATGCCTAAAAAACATATACTTAAAATGGCCGAAGACCTAATTACTTTGATCAGGGGTTCCCATCCCCCTCTTGATAAGAGGCCTAGGCAAGAGTAGAATATGAATCTTCAGATCAGGTTTCATTTCCTCTGATTCCTCTTCTGAACAGGAATATTCCCTTCCTCCCTATGAGGATTCTGATGCTGAAGAATCTATCCCTTCAGCCTCTCCTCCTGAGGATTATTCTTTTGGGGGGACCCTTCATACTATGAGGGAGTATTTCCACTGGGAGAGCCAAGATTACTCAGAATCCAAGAAAAGGCTCAGAGACTTCCTTTTATTGCCTCATCACAGGCCCCTTGCTATTCCTCCTGTTTTATACATTGTAGATGGTGTATTTTCAGAGTCCGGTCTGTGTCTGGACTCTTTATCACCAGCTCCTGTTAAGCCAGACGGATACTACAGGGTTCCTGATTCACATACATTTCTTTACAAAAACCCTGCTGCTGACCCAGAAACTATTTCTCAGAGTCCCAAGGGGATCAAGGCTTCCACTGCAAAAAAAACCCTATCCCCTCTGATAGGGATTCAAGGGCCCTGGAGTGATGGGGGAACAGGATTTATACTTCTGCTACCTTGGCTGTAAGAGCTTTAAATTGTCAGTTTCATATGCTTAAATATCAGCAATGTCTTATGTCACTGCTTAAAAAGAAAATGTTGACAAATTCAGAATGTGCAGAAAACAAAGAAATGCAGGATTTATTGCATGCAGCTGAACAAGTGGGAAAGCATACTTTGCAATGTGGTTTTGATTCTCTAGAGGCCTCCTGCAGGGCCGCAGTTACAGGTTATATCATTAGGAGGGATGCTTGGGTAAAAGAACAGAATCTACCCGACCATGTTAAAGCAAAACTATTAGATGCTCCACTACAGCATGATACCTTGTTTGGTGTGTTGAGCAGATGGAAAGGATACTTTGAGGGGTTGATGAATGAAGAGAATGAGGGGGAGAGAAGGTTGGATGATGTGCGGATAGTGAATCATGAATTGCAGTGGATTAGCAAGGAGGAAGTAAGGATAGCTATGAAGAGGATGAAGAATGGAAAGGCTGTTGGTCCCGATGACATACCTGTGGAAGCATGGAGGTGTTTAGGTGAAATGACCGTGGAGGTTTTAACTAGATTGTTTAATGAAATCTTGGAAAGTGAGAGGATGCCTGAGGAATGGAGAAAGTGTTTTGGTACCAATTTTTAAGAATAAGGGTGATGTGCAGAGCTGTAGTAACTACAGAGTGATTAAACTGATCAGTCGCAGCATGAAGTTATGGGAAAGAGTAATGGAGCTAGATTAAGAAGGGAGGTGATGATTAGTGATCAGCAGTGTGGTTTCATGCCATGAAAGAGCACTACAGATGCGATGTTTGCTCTGAGTGTGTTGATGGAGAAGTACAGAGAAGGTCAGAAGGAGTTGCATTGTGTCTTTGTGGATTTAGAGAAAGCATATGACAGGGTGCCTAGAGAAGAGTTGTGGTATTGTATGAGGAAGTCGGGGGTGTCAGAGAAGTATGTAAGAATGGTACAGGATATGCACGAGGGTAGTGTGACAGCGGTGAGGTCTGCGGTGGGAGTGACAGATACGTTTAAGATGGAGGCGGGATTACATCAAGATTCAGCACTGAGCCCTTTCTTATTTGCAATGGTGATGGACAGGTTGACAGACTAGATCAGACAGGAGTCCCCGTGGACTATGATGTTTGCAGATGACATTGTGATCTGTAGTGAGAGTAGGGAACAGGTGGAGGAGACCCTAGAGAGGTGGAGATATGCTCTAGAGAGAAGAGGAATGAAGGTCAGCATATGTGTGTGAATGAGAGGGAGGATAGAGGAATGGTGAGAATGCAGGGAGTAGAGGTGGCAAAGGTGAATGAGTTTAAGTACTTGGGATCTACAGATGTTCTTCGTTCCCCATTGCTGCAGTCCTTACTATTGGGTATAGTCCGCCGTCCAGTCGGCCCGAATACCAGAGTATAAGGCTGACGTCGGTCAGGGCGCATTAGACTGACGTCAGTACGTCAGGGTACTAATGCGCATGACCGACGTCATATCCTCAGTCTTTTTTGCCGCATGGTCCGATGCAGAAGCAGTTTTGCGAGTGCAGGTTGGCGTTCTGAAATATTTCCGAAACCGGAGTTTCAGACCGAAACAGAGTTGGCTAAGTACCCCGTTGGGGAACATTTTGGTTTTCTTGCCTCAGTATTTAACCGGATGTCAGAAAAAGTGAATAACTGTATTTCTTGTGGGAAACAGATACCTCATAGGGATTATCATACCTTGTGTATACCTTGTTTAGGGCCTGAGCACGACGTTGTTGGTTGCCGCTCTTGTGCTAGGTTTAACAAACGCACTATTAAGAGGAGGTTAGACTGTGCCAGGTTAGTGTTTGGGAAGCGTTGCAATTATAAAATGCCGCCGGATGCTCCGGCCGCTTCGACCAAGAAGCGCAAGGACAAAACAGCGAAGCCTAGGGTTGATGAACCGGCAGTCCCGGACGACGGTTCTTTAGAAGGCTCAGTGGAGCCAGAGGTTTTGCCAGGAGTTTCCATGGAGTCTCAGGCAGAAACTTTACTGTTACAGGATGTGCCTTCTCAGGAGGTAGGCCAGGCTGAGGGGGCTTCTCAGGTGACTGTTCTTCCCTCTCTTCCCAAGGTAGTTAGAGCCTCTCCTTCTGTTGCCAAAACTTCTTTGAGAGGTAGGCCAAGTTCAGCTTCAGTGGGGCTTCTCCTAGCATTTCGGGTTCTGTACCTAAGAAACATATGCTTAAAATGGCAGAAGATTTGATTACTATGATTAGAGGTTCTATGCCCCTCCTGATAAGAGGCCTAGGGTGGAACCGAGTTTGATAGTTTTGAACAGTGTTCAGAGGCTTCAGAGTCTTCTGCGGAAGACTTGCAGGAGTATCCTACTTATTCTGATTCTGATGTGGATGATTCCACTCCTACAGCTTCTCCTCCTGAGGATTTCTCATTTTCAGAGACTCTGCATTCCATGAGGGAGCACTTTAAATGGGAAGGCCAGGATTACTCTGATTCCAGGAAAAGGCTTAGGGAATTCTTGTTTTACCCCAGCATAGGCCCTTAGCTATTCCTCCTGTGTTGAATGTGGTGGAAGATGTTTTTGCAGAGGCTTCCCTGAACCCTGACTCTTTGCCTCCTGCTCCTGTTAAGCCTGATAGGTATTATAGGGTGCCCGAAGCTCATAAGTATTTGTTTAAGAGTCCTAGGGCGGACCCAGAAACTATTTCTCAAGGGCCTAAAGGTGTTAAGGCTTCTGTGGTTAAAAATCCTGTTCCCACTGATAAAGAGGCAAGGGCTTTGGATAGGTGGGGAAAAAAAGTGTATACTTCTTCCACTCTAGCCATGAGAGCGTTGAATTGTCAGTTTCACATGCTAAAATATCAGAATTATCTCCTTTCACAATTAAAATCTAAGGTGGATGCTTTGGCGGAAGGTATTGAGTGTAAAGAGTTGCTGGATTTGGTTCATGTGTCTGAACAAGTGGGTAAGCATTCTTTGCAATGTGGTTTTGATGCTGTACAGGCCTCCTCGAGGGTGGCTGCTACTAGTTCTGTTCTTCGCAGGCATGCCTGGTTGAGGGATCAGAATTTAGCTGAGCATGTTAAGACAAGGATTTTGGATGCTCCTTTACAGTCTGATGTGTTGTTTGGATCGCCTGTGGAAGCAGTTTTAAAGAAAATGGAGGACAAAGCTAAGTCTATGCAAACTGTTAAAGATTTTTGCAGGTGCAGCCACCAAGTTTAGTAGAAATTGGCCTGCTAAGGGGTGGACATATCCTGCTTATGATTCCCAGTCTAGGGGTAGGTCTAGACGTGGTAGGGGCAGGGCTCAAGGTTCTTTTAGGCCTAGAACAGGAGTTCACCTGCTCAGACTTCTGGTGAGGGCAGGGGTCAGTCCTTTCGTAAACAGACCCAATGACCTGTCTTTTCAGCTGCCAGTAGATTCTCGTCTGGCAGCTCCTTTGGGAGGAAGACTGTCTCTTTTCAAAGAAAATTGGGATTTAATTACTCAAGACAAATGGGTGTTGGATATCATTCACCATGGTTACAGATTTTATTTCCATACAATGCCCCTTTCAAAGGCATGCCAGACGTTCCTCCTCCACAAAGAAAAGAGGCTCACAAGCAAGTTTCTCAGTTACTCCAGATGGGGCCATTCAGCCAGTCCCTGTATCAGAAAGGGGCCTAGGATTTTATTCTCGCCTGTTCCTAGTACCAAAGAAGGGGAACACGTGGAGACCAATTTTGGATTTATCTCTCCTAAACACTTTTCTGGACATTCCCAAGTTCAAGATGTTGACGTTACAACAGCTTTTACCTCTGCTGGGCAAAGATCACTGGATGGTAACTTTAGATCTCAAGGAAGCTTACCTTCATGTGCCTATAAGGCTAAGTTGCAGGAAGTATCTGCGGTTTCGAGCTGGAAATTCTCATTATCAGTTCTCTGCATTGCCCTTTGGCTTATCTACTGCCCAGAGTATTCACAAAGGTTCTGGCTCCAGTGATAGCTTACTTCAGGCTTCAAGGAATTCAAATCTATCCTTACTTGGACGACTGCCTGATTCTGGCTCAAGAAAAGGAAGACCTTCTACAGCATCTGGAATATGTTATAGCAGTGCTAAGATGCCTAGGGTATTCTGTGAACGAAATAAAGTCCAGTCTAGTACCCTCTCAAGACATGTGCTTTCTGGGTGTGAGACTGAATACAGCAGCCCAGATGGCCTTTTAACCCCGGACAAACAAAAGAGTCTATCACTTTACTTCCATCAACTATCTCATCAGTCCGTGCTGACTGCAAGGACAGTCCTTCAAGCATTAGGGTTCATGGCATCTTGTATTCTGGTGCTTCCCAATGCCAAACTGCATATGAGGAAGCTACAATGGTATCTCAAAAATGTATGGACACAGCACTGCCAGGATTTGGACACTGTCATTCAAATAATACCTTGCCTTCAAAAAGAATTTTTGTGGTGGGCTCAGGAATGTCACCTAAACAAGGGACTCTCTGTGACCCGGCCAGAGGCGAGTCAGATTTTAACGACAGATGCCTCGGACATTGCTTGGGGAGCTCATCTAAATGGAAGATGGATACAAGACAAGTGGCCTGCCAGACTACAGCATCTACATATCAACATGAAGGAGATGTTAGCAGTCCAGTTTGCATTAATGGCTTTCAAGGAGTTACTTCTTCCAGGGCAGGTGTTGATTCTAACAGACAACACAACTGTCATGTGGTACATCAACAAGCAAGGGGGAACACATTCTTATCCTCTATGCAGGCAAGCAATGATTTTATGGGAGACTGCGCTAAGCTTGCAACTTACTCTTCAGGCAAGGTTTCTGCCAGGAGCACAGAACTCCTTAGCAGATGTGTTAAGCAGACAAATCATGGATCCCCACGAGTGGAAACTGGATCTTCATGTATTTCAGAGATTGACAGTGTCATGGGGAACTCCAGACATAGATCTGTTCGCTTCTCCACTGAACCACCAGCTGCCAAAGTATTGCACAAAAGGGTTTCATCACACAGCTTGGAAAGTGGATGCTCTGTCTTTCAGTTGGAAAAACCTTCATGTGTATGCCTTTCCACCTCTACCTCTTCTTCCAAAGGTACTATTAAAGGTCAGACAAGACAGGCCAAGGATGATTTTGATAGCTCCAGATTGGCCTCGGCAACACTGGTACCCACTACTACGGAGTCTGGTAAAGAAGCCTCCATGGCCTTTACCTCTGATTCCTCATCTGTTATCTCAGAAGGACGGTCATCTGCTCAATGTCAAGCTTCACTCTCTTCATCTAACAGCCTGGCATATTCTGTGTTGAGACACAGCAGGTCTCAACTTCCTCAACAAGTTTTAAATGTGATTATGGAAGCTAGAAGACCTAGTACAAGGAAAGTGTACGCAGAAAATGGAAGAGATTTTTATTTTGGAGTACAGCAAAGAATTTGGAGATTTCTGAGCCTAATTTGAGTGTGGCTCTTCAATATCTTACTGAGTTATTGGACAAAGGTTTGTCCTTCTCTTCCATTAAGATTCATGCTGCAGCAATTTCAGCTCACTATGATTGTGATCCACCATTGTTTTCGCATCCTTTGTTCAAGCAGTTTCTTAGAGGGGCAAGGAATATAAGACCCCCATGAGCCTACTCCTGCTTGGGATCTCAATTTTGTGTTGGAAAAACTTACTCTACAACCTTTTGAGCCTGCGGCTACTGCTGAATTGAAATACTTGTCATGGAAGACTGCTTTTCTGTTGGCTATTACTTCTGCAAGAAGGGTGTCTGAGTTGCAGGCCCTTATGGCAGTAGAGCCCTTTTTGATTTTCCATAAGGATAGGGTATCATTACGTACTAATCCTTCCTTTATGCCTAAGGTGGTTTCTAGTGTGGCTTTAAACCAAACTATTCATTTGCCTACTTTTATGCAGACCCCCAAAATAAAGGGGAAAAGATTTTGCACACTTTAGATGTACACAGGCAATTGCGTTATTATTTAAGCAGGACTAAGGATTTCAGGCAGTCTCAGCAGTTGTTTGTTTCTTTTGCTTTGAGTTCACAGGGCAAGCCTGTGTCAAAACAAACTATTTCTAGGTGGATTGGCTTTTGCATTGCATTTTGTTATTCCCATCATGGCAAGGAGATTCCAGCTGGGATTAGGCCTCATTCCACTAGGGCAACTGCCACTTCTACAGCATTTCTAAGGGGGGTGGCAACTAAGGATATTTTGGAAGCAGCTACTTGGAGTTCAGTGCATACTTTCTCTAAGCATTATCACCTTCCTATCTACTCTAAGTCTAGGGCTGGTTTTGCCACAGCTGTTTTGCAAGGCATGTTGTCAGCTCCTGCTTCTTTATGATTTGCCAGCCTCCCTTACCTCTGCTTTGGGATTCTACCCAATAGTAAGGACTGCAGCAATGGGGAACGAAGAACATAGTACAGTTTTGTACCTACCATAAATGTAGATGTTCGAGGATCCCCATTGCTGCAGTCCAATTCTCCCTCCTTCCCTCTGTGTTTAGGGGTGGTTGTGTAGGTGAGGTTACATGCTTATATTTTTGTATATATTCTTGTATATATTGTACATATTTTTGGTGCAGGTATTTTGGGCCTTGTCTTTTTGGGGTCTTCTGACATCTGGGGCAAGAAAAGACTGAGGATATGACGTCGGTCATGCGCATTAGTACCCTGACGTACTGACGTCAGTCTAATGCGCCCTGACCGACGTCAGCCTTATACTCTGGTATTCGGGCCGACTGGACGGCGGACTATACCCAATAGTAAGGACTGCAGCAATGGGGATCCTCGAACATCTACATTTATGGTAGGTACAAAACTGTACTTTCAGAGTAATGGTGAGTGTGGAAGAGAGGTGAAGGAGAGTACAGGCAGGATGGAGTGGGTGGAGAAGAGTGTCAGGAGTGATTTGTGACAGACTTGTACCAGTAAGAGTGAAAGGGAAGGTCTACAAGAGGGTAGTGAGACCAGCTATGTTATATGAGTTGGAGACAGTGGCATTGACAAAAAGGCAGGAGTCTGAGCTTGACGTGGCAGAGTTGAAGATGTTAAGATTTGCACTGGGTGTGACGTGGATGGACAGGATTAGGAATAAGTATGTTAGAGGGTCAGCCCAGGTTGGAAGGTTTGGAGAAAAGCCAGAGAGTTAAGATTACGTTGGTTTGGACATGTGCTGAGGAGGGATGCAGAGTATATTGGGGAAAAAGATGCTAAGGATGAAGTTGCCAGGTAACAGGAAAAGAGGAAGGCCTAAGATGAGGTTTATGGATGTGGTGAGAGAGGGCATGCAGGTGGTTGGTGTGACAGATGCAAAGGACAGGAAGAAATGGAAACAGTTGATCTGCTGTGGCGACCCCTAACGGGAGCAGCTGAAAGAAGAAGACCTTGTTTGGTGTTAAAGCAGAGGAGGTGTTGAAAATGGTGGACAAAGCTAAGTCTATGCAAACAGTGAAGGATTTCTTACAGGTGCAGCCTCACAGATTTGGCAGGAACTGGCCTACAAAGAATAGGTCCTTTCCAGTGTCAGACAGGCCACAAAGAGGCAGATACAGACGCCCCAGAGGCAGATCACAGCCCCAAGGCTCATACAGGCCTAAACAATGGGGTGCTTCTCCCTCCAAAAGCGTAGAGGAAAAATCACAGCCATACAGGAAACAGTCTCAATGACTTTCCCCTGCCAGCACAAGCAGTTATCTTCTGGCAGCTCCTTTGGGGGGAAAACTAGCACTTTTTTCACAAAATTGGCACATGATCACCCAGGACAAATGGGTCTTAAATATCGTATCTCAAGGTTACAGGTTCCACTTTCACACCCTGCCAAGGCCAAACTGTATGCCAGACCTGCCACGCAATCAATGGGCAGAGGCACAAAAAGAAGTTTCATCTCTCATGGACAATGAGGACCATTCAGCAAGTACCACAGCAAGAGCAGGGACAAGGATTTTGCTTAATGCTATTCATGGTATTCAGGACAAAGCCTGGAGACCAATACTGGAGCTGTCTGTCCTAAACATATTTCTGTATATTCCAAAATTCAAAATGTTAACTCTGCAGCAGCTTCTGCCCATGCTGGGCAAGAAGGTTTGGCTTGTGACTTTAGACCTAAAAGAGGCATATCTGCATGTCCCAATCAGACAATCTTGCAGAAGATACCTCCGATTTATAGCTGGCTCAATGCACTACCAATTCTCTGCACTGCCCTTTGGCTTATCTACTGCGCCCAGGGTCTTCACAAAATGCCTGGCACCAGTAATTGCATTTTGCAGACAGAGGAATACAAATATATCCTTACTTGGACGACTGCCTTATTCAAGCAGAGAACAAGGACATTCTACGACAGCATCTGGCATTTGTAAAAAGTTTACTACCAGGTCTAGGGTACACAGCAAACGAAAAGAAATAACTCGTACCCTTTCAAGATGTAATATTCCTGGGTACAAACTTAAATACAACTGCCCAGATGGCTTATCTCACACCAGACAAACACAGACAACTGACTACTTATTTCAATATGTTGGCAACAAAGACCCAGTTATCTGCAAGAAAAGTTCTGCAGGCTTTGGGCTTCATGGCATCCTGCATACTGCTAATTCCATATGCAAGACTGTATATGAGGAAACTTCAATGGTATCTAAAAAGTGTTTGGACTCAACATTGCCACAGCCTGGAAACAATAATTACCCTCTTTCCCTGCCTGCAACAGGAGTTTTGATGGTGGTCACCTCAACACGGGATATCCATTCACCTTATCCACAGCCAGGCAGACATTGACAACAGATGCATCAGATTATGCCAGGGGGGCCCATATGGCAGGAAGATGTATTCAGGGCACATGGTCCGCAAATCAAATGCATCTACATATCAATCAAAAAGAGATGCTAGCTGTTCAGAATACCTTCAAGGATCTACTTCATCCAGGACAACTACTGATAAAGACGGGCAATACTACAGTCATGTGGTACATAAACAAGCAGGGGGGTACGCATTCTTACCCCCTTGGCAGACTAGCCATGAACTTGTGGGACACCGCACTGACTTACCAGGTACATCTGCAAGCACAATTCCTGCCAGGAAGGATAAATACTCTGGCAGAAGAAATAAGCAGAAACCTAATGGATCCCCACGAGTGGAAATTGGATCCACAAGTCTTAAGCATGATAACAAGGAACTGGGAATGCCCGGACATAGACCTGTTTGCCTCCCCTCACAACTGCCAACTACAGAGATTCTGCACAAGGACTTATCACAAACAAGCATGGAAAGTGGATGCTCTGTCTTTCAGCTGGAAAAACCTAACAGTATATGCCTTTCCTCCTCTGCCTCTCCTCCCCAAGGTGCTCTTCAAGGTAAGACAAGAGATGCCAAAAATGATACTGATTTCCCCAGACTGGCTGCGTCAGCACTGGCACCCAATCCTAAAGAGCTTGTCTCAATGCCCAGCTTGGACATTACCTCAAATTCCTCACTTATTGAAACAGCAAGACAGTCGGATACTGCACAGCCAACCCAGGACCCTAAACCTGGCAGCTTGGTGGATAATGTAGCCATTCAAGACACACCTCTCTCTAAAGCAGTGATGGATGTTATTTTGGAGGCCAGGAGGCCTAGCACCAGAAAATCTTATGCAGAAAAATGGAAGAGGTTCTGTGCTTGGAACCAGGCACAAGGTATTGACACGACTGTTCCAAATATTCCCCAGATTTTGCAATACTTAAATGAGATGCTGGATAAAGGCCTTTCCTTTTCATCAATTAAAATTCATGCCTCTGCCATTTCAGCTCATTACAATACAGAACCACCTATTTTTTCTCATCCTTTACTAAGGCAGTAGCTCAGAGGGGCCAAAAACATAAGACCTCCAAGGAGAGCACCAATACCTGCTTGGGACCTCAACTATGTCTTGGAAAAACTCACACTGCCAGCCTCTGCAGCTGATATGAAATTATTATCTTGGAAAACAGCTCTGCTCCTAGCAATAACCTCCGCTAGACGAGTCTCAGACTTGCAGGCACTCATGGCTGTAGAACCTTTTATCACTTTCCATCCTGACAGGGTTTCTCTAAGGAGAAACCCTACATTTATGCCTAAGGTAGTGTCCAGTGTGGCCCTTAACCAAACAATTCATTTGCCTACCTTTTACCCAAACCCACAGAATCAGGGTGAGAGACTTCTGCATTCTTTGGACAATCAAAGGCAGCTACGCTTCTACTTGTACAGAACCAAAGCTTTCAGAAAGACTGAACAACTTCTAGTGGCATATGCTGCAGGATCACAAGGAAAGCCTCTCTCGAAACAGACTATTTCAAAGTGGATAGGCCACTGCATTCGTTTCTGCTATTCACAGCCTGGCAAATCAGTGCCTAAGGGCATTAGGCCACATTAACCAGAGCAGCAGCCACTTTAGCAGCCTTCTTCAGAGGAGTACCAACCAAAGACATCTTGGAGGCTGCAACTTGGAGTTCAGTGCATACTTTTACAAAGCACTATCACTTACTTCTCTACTCTAAATCCAGAGCAGGCTTTGCCACTGCAGTTCTGCAGGGCCTCATAGCCTCTCCTAATCCTATTTAGCACCAGCCTCCCAACCTTGGGTTTGGGATTCAACCCAATTGTAATGACTGCAACAGTGAAACACGATGAACATAGGACAGTTGTGTACCTACTATAAATGTAGATGTTCGAGTGTATTCACTGTTGCAGTCCAGGTTACCCTCCCACCATCCCCCTTTTCCTTGCTGGGACTTATCTGTACTTCTCTATTCTATACAACCTATGTGGTGTATTTGCTTGTAGATGAAGGAAAAGTTGTTTTTTGTGTATGCATGCTTATTGGCATAATTTAGCCTACCTTTTTAGGGGCACCTGACATCTGGGGCAAGAAAAACTGAAGAAAATGGCATTGGCTGCATCTTTTATACCACTGGCGCATTGACGTTGGGGAGGAGGCGACCGCAACCGACGCCGGACCTAGACTTTGGAACTCGGGCCCACTGCGGGTAGCCTGCCAGCAGGATAACCCAATTGTAATGACTGCAGTAGTGAATACACTCTAACATCTACATTTATGGTAGGTACACAACTGTACTTTTGTTCTCTTTACTGAGGGAGGAGTGAGTAATGTATTGCTGCAGTAGCAGAAAAAATGGCGTTCTGCAGGGAATCACCATACTTTGGTAAGCCATGTGCCCTCATTCCTACTGGACAGATGAAGCTGTGAAAATCTATGAATTGGGAATTGCGTGTTTGCTCTATTTACTCAGCTCTTCCCCCTCAAAAGTCAAAAGATATATTCCCCTCTAAACACAGTGTGATATAACCACTTTCTTGCTTTTGAGGTGAAGATGTGAATGTAGACCAGAAGAAACTGGGATCCCTGATAAAATCCTCCAAAGCTAGTTAGGAAAACAAAATCGCCACTGATTCTAAAGACGACCACAAATCATTCAATAGCTATGTCAAGAATCTCAATGACAACACTCGGATCTGCTCTGAGTTACAGCACAATGGCACTAAATATACAGACCCAACTGATATTGCCAACATCCTGGCAGATAGCAACCTAACTTTATCCCCCTCTCACCCCGTAAATGGCCCATCTCCATACCGGAAGAATGCAAAGCTCCTGTAATCACAGCTGCACAGGTAAAAACCACACTCTCCGAAGCCAAAAACTCAGCATCCATGGGACCTGACAACATCCCAGGCTGTGTTCTACATGAACTACAGAACGAACTGGCACCCCACCTAAGTACCTTGTTCAATCATAGCCTCACCTCAGGCTTTGTGCCTGCTAAATGGTGCACAGCGACGGTTATCCCACTCCACAAGGGCAGGGCCACCACGGACCCTAGGAACCTCCGCCCCATTAGCCTGACTATGCTGGTCTGCAAGGCCATGGAACTTATAAACAAAGACATTGGTAATCTCCAAACTATGGACCCCATCCAGATGTTCATCGTGCATACAGCTGCAGTCATAACAGATGGGTTCTCTTGCCGTCAGGCGGGTCCTCGGTCGGCCGAATTCCAAAGTCTAGGTCCGGCGTCGGTTGTCGTCGCTTCTTCCCTGACGTCAGTGCGACAGGGGTATAAAGCAACCAGCCAACGCCATTTTCTTCAGTCTTTCTTGCCGCGCGGTGCCCGAAGCAGAAGCAGTTCGCAAGTGCCGGTCGGCCAGCTCCTGAGATTACGAAAATTTGGAAACCGAAGTCTTCTTAAAAGCTAAGTACCCTGTTGGAGAAAACTTTTCTTGCCTCAGACCGATGTCAGACAAAGTTAATAATTGTATTTCTTGTGGGAAGCAAATACCGCATAAGGATTTCCATTCCCTCTGTATACCTTGTTTAGGCCCAGACCACGTCGTCTTGGTCTGTCGCTTTTGTGCTTCATTTAATAAACGCACTATTAAGCGTCGGGCGGAGTTCGCCCAGCATTTTTTTGGGAAAGCATTTAACTATACTATGTCGTCGGATACTCCGACTCCGGTTTTGTCTAAAAAACACAAAGACAAGGACCGACACACGAGGTCCGCGGCCTCTATCGACACCACGCCAAAGCCGACTACACGTGGTCCGGTTCTCAGCGAGGCGCCTACGCAGCCCCTGACTACCGACGACACTACTTTGACGGTGTCTCCTGTGCCCGAGGTCGCAGGCTCCTCGGCCCACACCCCGACTACAGATACCGAAGCCACTCTTGGCATTGAAACTCAGAATGTGGCAGGTCCACCTCCACTCAAGGTGTCTTCAGACCTTCCTCTTCTTTCTCCATCAAGGCTTTCACTAAGTCTAAAGCAACCATGCACTCTAAGAGACCAGCTGCACAGGGCCCATCTCCAGGCCCCATGCCTAAGAAACAGATGCTTAAAATGGCTGAGGATTTAATTACTCTTATCAGAGGTTCTCAGCCCCCACCGGACAAAAGGCCCAGAGTGGAGGAAGGTTCCCCCTCCTCTGATCAGGGCTCCATTATTTCAGAGCACTCTGATGATCAGGAACATTCTTACTCCCCTTTTGAAGACTCTGATGCGGAGGAGTCCATCCCTTCTGTATCCCCCCCCTGAGGATTACTCATTTGGGGAAACTTTGCATACCTTAAGGGGACACTTCCATTGGGAAGGCCAGGATTATTCAGATTCCAAGAAAAGGCTCAGGGAATTTCTCTTGCTTACCTCAGCACAGGCCTCTGGCTATACCTCCTGTCTTGGACATCCTAGATGATTTTTACTCGGAGGCCTGCCTTAACCCGGACTCTCTACCTCCAGCTCCAGTTAAGCCTGACAGTTACTACAGGGTTCCTGACTCGCACCAATTTGTATACAAAAGCCATGCTGCTGACCCAGAAACCATCTCACAGGGCCCCAAGGGAGTTAAGGCCTCCATTGCCAAAAATCCATTGCCTTCCGAGAGAGATTCCAGATCCTTAGAAAGGTGGGGAAAAAGGTATATACCTCGGCTACCTTATCCATGAGGGCCTTAAACTGTCAGTTTCATATGCTAAAATACCAACAGTTTTTGTTATCACAATTGAAAAGTAAAATGTCACAACCTGAACAACCAGACTTGAAGGAGTTGCAGGATTTGATGCATAGTGCAGAACAAGTGGGTAAGCATACCTTACAATGTGGTTTTGATGCTCTAGAGGCCTCATGTAGAGCTGCTGTTACAGGATCAGTCATACGTAGGCATGCCTGGCTCAAGGAACAAGCCTTGCCTGATCATGTCAAAGCTAAATTACTAGACGCCCCTCTTCAAAAGGATGTACTATTTCGTGCTAATGCTGAGGAGGTATTAAGGAAAATGGAGGAAAAGGCTAAATCAATGCAAACTGTGAAAGAATTTCTACAGGTTCAACCCCCACGTTTTAGTAGAAATTGGCCTTCCAAAAACTGGTCCTTTCCTGCCACAGACAGACCCCAAAGAGGCAGATACAGGCGCCCGAGGGGCAGAGGACAATCCCAAGGATCGTTTAGAGGCAGACAATGGCAAGCTCCAACACAAAGAGGTGGTGAGGACAACTTGCAATCTTTCAGAAAGCAAACCTAATGACTTCCCCTTTTGCATGCCAACCAGGTCTCAAATGGCAGCACCCTTAGGAGGAAAGCTGGCATTATTTTCAAAAAATTGGCATATTGTCACTAAGGACAAATGGATCCTGGACATTATAAATAGAGGCTACAAATTCCATTTTCACACCCTTCCAAAAATGAAAGGCATGCCAAACCTGCCACACAATCAAAGGGCAGAGGCACAAAGGCAAATTACAGATCTCATAAACATGAAAGCTATTCAAGAGGTACCTACGCACGAACAAGGTCAAGGTTTTTATTCCAGGCTATTTCTGGTGCCAAGGAAGGGAAAAGATTGGAGACCTATTTTGGATCTATTCATCCTAAACACATTTCTACTCGTACCAAAATTCAAGATGCTCACTCTACAACAACTTCTTCCCATGCTGGGCAAGGAGTCTTGGCTGGTAACATTGGACCTCAAGGAGGCATACCTGCATGTCCCAATCAGACAAAATTGCAGAAGGTACCTCAGATTTCTTGCAGGTTCAACCCATTATCAATTCTCTGCATTGCCCTTTGGCTTATCTACTGCGCCCAGAGTATTCACGAAATGCCTGGCATCAGTAATTGCCTACTGCAGACTTCAAGGGATACAAATATACCCCTATTTGGACGACTGCTTGATCCAAGCGGACAGCAAGCACATTCTTCTGAAACATCTGGCTTATGTAATAATGTTATTGAACTCTCTGGGATACACAATCAACAAAAAGAAATCAAGGCTAATACCCTCTTGGAAGATAATTTTCCTGGGTGCCAATTTGGACACAAACACCCAGATGGCCTACTTCACGCCAGAGATGCAGGGGCAACTAATTCAATACTTCAGAACACTAGCAAATTGCACCAGGCTGACTGCAAGGAAAATCCTGCAGGCTCTGGGATTCATGGCATCTTGCATCTTACTAATCCCATGTGCAAAGCTGCATATGAGGAAACTACAATGGTACCTGAAAAACATATGGTCTCAACACAGCCACAGTTTGGAAACAATAATACCACTAATTCCATGTCTGCAAAAGGAATTTCTGTGGTGGGCTCAAGCATGTCAAACAAACACAGGTCTTCCATTCAGCAAGCCTCAAGCAAATCAAGTCATAACAGACTCCTCGGACTACGCCTGGGGGGCGCACATGACAGATCCGTGCATTCAGGGCAATCCCAAAAAGAAAAGCACCTTCACATCAATCAAAAAAAAATGCTAGCAGTAATAAATGCTATTATAGTTTTCAAGGACCTTCTACAACCAGGTCAACTATTGATAAGAACGGACAACACCACAGTTATGTGGTACATAAACAAACAGGGAGGAACACATTCTTACCCCCTATGCAGACTGGCCATGTCACTTTGGAACATGGCCATGGACTTACAAATGGAACTACAAGCACAGTACTTGCCAGGCAAGGAAAACACGCTGGCAGACAACCTAAGCAGGAATATGACAGATCCACACGAATGGAAATTGCATCCAAAAGTTTTTACAGAAATAATCCAAGAATGGGGAAGGCCAGACATAGATCTCTTTGCCTCCCACAAAAATCATCAATTGACAAAATTCTGCTCAAGGATTTTCCATCCAAAGGCCTGGAGAGTGGACGCTCTCTCTTTCAGTTGGACATCAATGGCAGTTTATGCCTTCCCACCTCTTCCTCTGCTGCCCAAAGTTCTATTAAAGACCAGAGCAGACAGACCAAAGATGATTCTCATTGCTCCGGACTGGCCAAGGCAACACTGGTACCCACTCCTGAGGAGCCTGACGCATTCCCCACCATGGACCCTGCCTCTAATGCCTCTTCTTCTGACTCAGCACAGTTTCAGAACTCTTCACAGCCAGCTAAAAACACTCAATCTAGCCGCATGGAAGATTCCTTAGCATCACAACAGGCCCTACTCTCCAAGGAGGTGCAGGATGTCATTTTGGAGGCCAGAAGGCCATCAACTAGAAAAGCTTACTCCGCAAAATGGAAACGTTTGTGTCTGGAATGAGAAAAAGGGCCAGGATCCTGGAAAACTGAGTTTACCTTAAATACTACAATATATTTGGCTTAACTGCTAAGCAGTGGACTTTCTTTCTCCTCCATCAAAATCCATGCCTCAGCCATTTCTGCAGAATACAACACTGATCCACCTTTATTCTCTCACCCTCTCTTAAGACAGTTCCTCAGAGGGGCTAAGAATTTAAGGCCTCCAAGGAAACCACCAATACCTGCTTGGGATCTTATGGAAAAGCTGACCTTGCCTACCTTTGAGCCAGCTGCCTGTTCAGATTTGCAATATTTGTCCTGGAAAACCGCTTTCCTTCTGGCTATCACCTCAGCTCGTAGAGTTTCAGAACTACAGGCTCTCATGGTTGCCCAGCCTTTTATCATCTTCCATCAGGACAGAGTTTCCTTACGAACCAACCCGTCCTTTATGCCTAAAGTGGTATCCAGGGTAGCTTTAAATCAGGCCATACATTTACCTACTTTTTATCCTAATGCTCAAAACAAAGGGGAGAGATTACTACATTCCTTGGACATCCACAGACAGCTGCGTTATTATTTGGACAGAACGAAGCCTTTCAGAAAATCAGAACAGCTCTTTGTGGCCTATGCGGTAGGAGCTCAAGGGAAGCCAATTTCCAAACAGACAATCTCAAAATGGATAGCCCACTGCATACGCTTTTGCTATTCCTTTCATGGCAAAACTGTTACTCATTCCACCAGGGCCACAGCCACCTCTGCAGCCTTCCTCAGAGGAGTTCCTACCAAGGATATTTTGGAAGCAGCCACTTGGAGTTCTGTGCATACCTTCTCCCAAGCACTACAACCTACCATTATACTCCAAATCTAGAGCAGGCTTTGCCACTGCAGTCTTGCAGGGCATTTTGGCTCCTCCTAGTTCCACCTAGTGCCTACCACCCCTTTCTTAGCTTTGGGATTCTACCCATCTGTTATGACTGCAGCTGTATGCACGATGAACATAGTACAGTTTTGTACCTACCATAAATGTAGATGTTCGAGTGCTAATACAGCTGCAGTCCAGGTTTCCCTCCCTCCTTCCCCTCTTGGGACAGGCCTATAGGCTAACACATCCTCATACAACCTGATTGGGGTATTCATTTATGATGTATTTGCTTGCAACTACTGTATTTTGATTATATTGCACTGCATTATCACACAAATTTATGTATTGCCTTCCTTCTGGGGGCACCTGACATCTGGGGCAAGAAAAACTGAAGAAAATGGCGTTGGCTGGTTCCTTTATACCCGTCGCACTGACGTCACGGAAGAAGCGACGACAACCGACGCCGGACCTAGACTTTGGAATTCGGCCGACCGAGGACCCGCCTGATGGCAGGAGAACCCATCTGTTATGACTGCAGCTGTATTAGCACTCGAACATCTACATTTATGGTAGGTACAAAACTGTACTTTTGGGTTTGTAAAAAGCAGATCAGGTCTGCTAAACCTGATGAGACTTCTTTGAAGCAGTCACCAAAGCTGTAGACTAGGGTAAGGTGGATCACACAGCCTTTCGAGATCTTGCCAAGGCTTTTGACACCATCCCCCACTCTGGAATTATAGATAAACTCACTAAACTAGGTATAAATCCCTATGTCACAAGATGGGTTGCCAACTGGCTCACTGACAGAACCCACACTGTGAAAGCAGACTCTGAATCCGAATTCAAACCAGTGACAAGTAGAGTACCACGGGGTTCAGTCCTGGGTCCTCTCCTGTTTGGTATCTACTTCTCTGAAGTACAGGCTAACACAGAAGGTCTTTGGCTAACGAAGTTCACAGATGACTGCAAAACTAGGAGCCATAATCAAAACTCCTAACAATGTGGACATCCTACAAAAGGGTCTCACTGAGACAGATGCCTGGTGTCAAAACCATGGCCTCAAACTCAATGCCAAAAAGTGTATTGTCATCCCCTTTGGTAAAAACTATGTACCCATGAACTACAACATTGGAGGTAGTCTACTTAACACCGAAAGTGTGATGAGAGCTTGGGACACAGGTGGACAGTAGTCTCTCCTTTGATAATCACATCGCCACAGTAGTCAGAAAATCCGTCTACATAGCACTCCTCATCACAAAAGGTTTCTCATCCAGAAAGAGGTCATTGTTCCCCTCTACTCATCACTCAGACCCGTTATAGAGTACAACGCCCATTTTGGTATGTACCTCACAAGACATCTACAACAACTGGGAAGGCTGCAGAAATACCTCACAGAGGATTACTGGCCTCAAACAGATGTCCTTCGCAGACCGTCTCAAACTCCAGCTTTACTCCATCACATATCGCCTACTCAGAGGTGATCTCTGCCTAACATACAAAGCTATGTCAAACCCAGAGTTGTTGGACATGCTCCACTTAAAGAAATCCCAGTCCCTCCGAGCTACATGATCTAGGGACCTAAACCTTGTCACCACAATAAACAGAACATGCCGGAGGGATAGATTCCTGTCCCAGAGACTTCCCATACTCTGGAATAAACTACCTATCTATATCAAACAAAGCTCCTCATTGGCACGCTTCAAGAAAAATCTTGATTGGATAGGAAATAGGAAATTTACCCCAGGGATCACCTCTGTGGCTCTGCTTGACAGTGGCACAGAAGAATAATTTTCTTGGGTGGCAAAAGCCAGGGTACCTTTTTGGCTGGGCTTGTATAGGGCCGATAGCCTAGTGCCTACCTATGACCCTATGGAGAACTCCAAAAGTAAAAATGTTTTATTGCACCTATATGTTGGATTTTTTTCCTTTTTATTATGATTGGTTTGTGTAGCATGCTGTTTTTCAGTTTGTACTTTTATTTTGTTTGTTTTCTTTCCATGAATGGTTACATGTAGGGGGGGATACTATAGGTAAGCCTCCCCAAAAGATCTAGGTGACGTGGTGCACATTTGTCAGTATTTATTAGAGTGGGTGGTTTTGTAAGTGTAGAAGCACAGAGAGCAATGTCTTGAGAATGCTGTATTTACACAACAGAATAAATACAAGATTAGACTTAGTGTGTACATTTTAAATGCATGTTGCCTGAAGAATAGCATGCCTTATCTCATTGACACTGTCCGTGTTAGTGATGTGAATATATGTTCTTCCAGTACTTGAAATCTGCAGTTTCCTGCTTAACCACATTGCTGTAGAAAAAAAAAACTGTAGTATGTCCTTATCCTTCCTTAAGTTTTTGTTTTCGTTTAGTCAGCATTTCTTTACCAAACCAAGAGTAAACATTTGTCAACTAGTTTTGTGTAATTAGCTTTTCAAAGCAGCCCTCCTTAAACAAGAATGCTTTTGCTTCCACATGCAGTTTTAATATATGACTTTGTGTTCATAACTGTCATTGGAGGTTAGAATTAAGGTGGTTGAATTTCAGAACAGTGTTCTCCCTTTTTTCAGCTGCATTTGCAAAAAGATCAACTTCAGCATGTCTGTTATAATTTCATTCTTATGCTGTCAGTGAATGTGGTGAATGGCTTTCAAAGAGCTGTAAGAGTTAAAGCTCTGTAAGTTGCTTCTGAGTCAGTTGAAACATAAAATACTAATCTTTGTATTACTTAGAGGACATGCACTATTAATTGGGCTGATTATTATGTGCAAGGTCTGCAGGATAAATTTATTTGATTACCATGAACATGTGGATCAACAGTGAGCCAAAAAAGGCTAGTAACAGTGAGAGCATTTTTATGTAATTAACTGTCTCCGGTAGCGTTGTCGCCTCAGTTAGACATTGCCCGTAAGATTCTCAGAGCATCTTCTGTGTGGCTATATTCGTAAGTGGGCGTTCCTTCGTTGAAGGTTGTGCGTTAGGCCCTGCAAGCCAGTATGTAAAAATCTACTGCCAATCACTAGCGGACCAAAGTTCTGCTGTGGCGACCCCTAACCGGGAAAAGCCGAAAGACACAAATAAACTGTCTCTACAATACCTATCACTCTTGGACAGGTCAGCGACATGTCCCTCCTGTAGTGTGCATTCTGCTTGTACAGCCCATTCTTCAAGCCCCTTTCTATCAGGAAGTCTTCTAAACGGATCAGCAGTTTCATCGTCTGTCTCCCTGACCAAGGAAACTACTTGCCGTCCCAGAAAGGAATAAACGCATGAAGAATTTACTGCTACAGCTTGTATCACTAGTGCGTGTAAGCTCCAGCAGTTTTAATTTTTTCTTTAACTGTTATAGCCTACAGCTTAGAACGCCTCTGCTCTAGCGCTCCCCGTTCAGCGTACCCACTTGCAGGGACACCCTCTTTTCCCATTGCTGTGCCGTGTGTTCTGCCTGCTTTCCACCACTAGGTGGTAGCAAAAGACTACAATCCCCTCTCCCAATATCCAACCAACCCCTTCTCCACAACCAATGTCCGACCCAAAAGAGAATCAAACTGTCCCTCTCCCCACTCTGTCAGTAGCTAGAGCTTGTTAAGCAGTTCCTTTTAACCTGCTGCTCACAGACTTGAATGGACTTCAGACTGTGACATATCAGGTTGCAGTAATTAAGTCTGTCAACCAACTATTTCGACTGTTACCCTAGTTTTTACAAGGTAATCACTGATAGTTTCTCGCTCACCTCTCTGTGGTCTCAACCAGCTCCGTTTGCCATATGGGCTCTCCCCGCTCCCTTACCCTGTCCCCAATTCCCACCCGCTCTCACTGTCTGTACATTATTTCATGCCCAACCCCTCCCGTCATCTACCCCATCCAATCAACTTTAATCTGTATCTCTCAACACCCACCTCCAGTCTCATAGATGCCCTACCCACTCCAAAATGGTGCTTCTATTTTGGCACTCCCTGTATTCCCATCAGCCCTACTACTCTCTCACTTTTCTTACTTATTTTTCACAACTCCCCAACCACTACCTTTTTTCACATTCCACTGTCCCATACGACCACATTTCCACATCAGCTTTCTCTTCCATTTCTCATGAACTCTTCCTTTCTGACACAACTGTACTGTTCAAACATAAACTACTATCTATCACTCCCTGTCAGTGCTCAAGCCTCAACCTTCATAACAAAAAAAATTCTTCTTTCATAACCCAGTCTTGGTCAGTACTAAGCTACCTCACACTTATCCTCCACTGTTTCTCCCTCTCACTCTCAGGTGACATGCACCCCAACCCTGGACCCATCACCATCACTCAACCCATCAAATCCCCCTCTTAACCCCAAACACCCAATTCCATTTGTCTCGCAACATTTACTGCCCAAAGCCTTCAAAATAAAATTCCTAGCTTTCATGCTTGGCTTTCCCACAACCATCCTGACATAACCGCCATCTCAGAGACCTGGCTCTCAAACCTTTTATAAAAGATAATGACATTCTTCCACCAGGTTACCAAATTATTCGCAATGACAGACTGGGTAAAAAAGGTGGGAGTGTAGCTGTTAATCTTCTACTCCTCCCATACCATTAGTTCTTATACTAGTCATATCCCAAACTTTGCCAATGCTGAAATTACAACATGTCTACTAAAAATCAACAACCACAAATCCATATGCATAGGTGCCCTGTACATTCCCTCCAGGCAATAACATCCAAACACTTAAAGATATCCTCTCCTGTTTCCTCTGCCATCAAAAGTGAGACCTATATTCTTGGTGATATGAACATTAACTGGGCCTCTATTAACTCCCAAGCCCCTTCCCACACAGTCAGTCTGTTCAGTTTTTTCCAACTAATAAACTCTCCAACTAGGCCAAATAAAGATGGTACTTCTGGGACCATCATTGATTGGATCCTAATATCCCACCCCAAACTTATCTCAAATGCCGGAGTACTTCCAGACCCTCTGTGACCACCTACCAGCCTTTGCCGACATTCTCCCCTCTCCTCTACAAAAACACCACTATATTCAAACCTGCAACATCTCCTTCTTCAACCCTCTTAGTTTCTCAGAATGTCTAAAGCATACTGACTGGACCCCTCTAAAATCCCTACCACTCGACAATGCTGTATCTTATTTCAACCAGTCTTTCCTAAACCTACTAAACCAGCAAGCCCCCCATAAGACCAAATGCATCAACATCAGTCTCTGACCCTGGCTCTCAAAAGAAACAAAACTAGCAATGCAACAAAGAGACAAAAAATGGAAACGGTGTCAGAAAATCCAAAAACGAACTCCCTCCTGGAATTTAAGCAACTCTGTAAAAAAGCTAAAAACAAAAGACTGCGAAGCATACTGCTCCAAACTTCAATCCTTGCACTCATGTAATCCTAAATAATTTTGGGACTCCATCGCCTCTGTCCTCCACCCTTGTAATAAAAATAACCCCTGTCCAAACCCCAACCTCACCGACCTTGAAACAGCCAACCCAAGTCAACTCATTTTTTGTAGATTGTATTGCAAAACTCCTCCTTTTCCATGCACCCCTCCAAATCCCATCCCCACCTGCCCCCCCACCCCCCTGATCACTTACCTCCACCCTCCCCCTTCAGCCTAAACCCCACCCCCATTAGCACAATAAAAAGACTTCTTCAGGTGCACTGCAACATGGTTTGAGCTGGAGATCTACCATCAACCTTCCTCAAACTATCTGCAGACAGCATAGCCTTTCCTATTTCTAATCTTATGTCCCATCTATCTGGCGCCATGCTTACATCATCTAACTCCCCAAAGGCAAAAACAGACCCCACCAATTTCAGACCTATTGCCATCCTTTCTTCACTTTCTGAAACACTAGAAAAAGCTATCG
Source organism: Protopterus annectens (assembly GCF_019279795.1). NCBI lineage: Eukaryota > Metazoa > Chordata > Ceratodontiformes > Protopteridae > Protopterus > Protopterus annectens. The sequence goes on from NC_056750.1 coordinate 516,599,414, forward strand.
GTTCACAAGTGATGCCATACCTGACCCATGGCAGTTTGCTCACCCCTACTTAACATGGCTTCCGCCCTGCCCACAGTACCATGACTGCTCTCCTTTCCTTTCTTTTCTTGAAACCATTAACCAAGCATGCAACTGTGGTAAATTCCTATCTACACTGTTTCTAGATCTTTCAAAAGATGTCAACATAGTCTCCCACCCCTTACTCCTGTCCCAACTCTCCTCCCTCCATCTCTCTAACCGCCGTAGCTTGGTTCTCCAGCTACCTCTCCAGTAGCCAACAAGCTGTCCAATGGATGTCATTAACCTCTCCCTTTCTACCTACACCCACCAGCGTGCCCCAAGGTTCTGTTCTAGATCCTCTACTGCAACGTATTTATCAACAACTTCCACCACTCCATCCTCGAATCCTCACTCATCCAGAATGCAGATGACTCCACTATCATCTGCTCAGTGTACTCCCCCTCCGAACTCCTATCAAAAACCCAATCAGCCTTCTCTAAAACAGAAACTTGGATGCAAATCACCGGGCCCTAAATGCTAACAAAACTAAACTGATGATCTTCACTCCTCCTAGAAACTCCACTGTCAACAAAAACTCATTCTCCATACTCAGCCAGAATAATAACCCCCTTGAAATTGTTCCCAATACCAAACTGCTCGGCATCCACCATTGATGAAAATCTAAAATTTGACACCCACATCAACTCCATCAGGAAAAACCCATCAAAAACTAGGTCTCCTTTTCAGACACAACCACTTCCTCAGCCCCTCCACCAGACGAATCCTGATCTCTTCCTACATTCTCCCCTGTCCTATGTACAGCACTCCTCTGTTTACCAAGCTCCAGCATGGCCTACAATCTAAACTCAAGTCCTGTTACCACAAAATTTTCTGATTTGCAACCAATTCAAAAAAACTTGTCGCACCATTGCCACTTCCTTCGTACACTGCAGTGGCTTGAACTTCCCAACTACCTGAAATTTCTGCAGTTCACCTCTGCCCCCAAGCTCATCTTCAAACCCTCAAACTGCCCCTCTCTCACTATAGCCTTAACCTCCCCACATAACTCAGATCTGAAAACCAAAATCTGCTACACATCTACAAACCCCTCACATCCTCCTGGCCGACTACTGCTATCCTGCTCTATAGCTAAACAGTGGACCCCCCCCCCCCCTCGCAATATGTCTAAGCATAACCATTTCAAATCTCAATTGTTCTCCCATCTGTATTCCAAATGGGGAATGCCCATGTCGTGCTTCTACTTGCTCTTTCCCCTCTAAACCCTATCTCAATCTCTTTTTCCATCCTATATAACAGTTGGTGGAGATAGTGAGAATGATATCCAAGGCATCCCCTGGACAATTCTCATACCGCACCGTGGATGAGCTATTCCATCATAATATGAAACTAATTTCTGTGAAAAAAAATTCATCTTGAATATACTACTGCTTTGTGTACTTGAATGCTTAATTTACAATGTCTTTTGTTTATATGTACCATGATGTATTCTTGTTCCCTGATAATAATGTCTATACTTCATCATGTATGTCTGTATTATGTTTTTGGAGCTTTTCTCCCTGGACCTCCACTGAAAACAGGCTCTTCCCAGCCCGGTGGACTTCCCCAGTCATCAAACTGAAATAAATAAAATAAATGCCATAAATAACCTTAATGGACCTTGATAACCTGCCAGGTGGCTTTTGCAGCAGACTTCTACTGTTAGGTTTGTGTAATCTCTTTGCTGTTTGTTTGTTTTTTTTTTTCATCAGCATCCCATTTTTTTCTCACTGCTTTTCCTGTCTTGCAAGAATACATTCTTCCTGAGCCTGAAGTTGAGAGGTGTTGTATAACACCATTATTCACATGTAAGGGAAGCTGAAGACTATAGAAGGCAATAGCTGGTCAGCAGAACCATGTTCAGCACAGTTGCCACAGATTTAGACAAATTTTCAGCGGTAGAGCACTATTTACTGATTTTTAGTTACCCATTCCCACCCTTAGTTGTTTGAAGACTAGCCTGTATTCTAAAATAGTTAGTGTTTCTGGGGATTGTGGGTAGCTTTTCTTAAAGTAACCTCTAGCCCACTGCTTTTGCTATAATACCAGAAGATACTAGATGTTCATTGTGTTACACTGCTGCAGTCATTACACTTGGGTTATCCTGCCGTCAGGCGGTTCCCCAGTCGGCCTGAGTTCCAAAGTCTTGATCCGGCATCGGTTGCTGTCGCCTCCTCCCTGACGTCAGTGCGACAGGGGTATATAAGATGCAGCCTACACCATTTTCTTCAGTCTTTCTTGCCGTGCGGTGCCTGAAGCAAAAGCAGTTAGCAAGTGCCGGTCGGCTGACTCCTGAGATTTTCATTCCGAATCCAGAACCGAAGTCTACTACAAAGCTAAGTAATCCGTTGGGGAAACTTTTTTTCTTGCCTCAGACCGATGTCAGTAAAAGTTAGTAACTGTATTTCTTTTGGGAAGCAAATACCTCATAAGGATTTCCACTCCTATTGTATTCCATGCCTAGGCCCAGACATTATTTTGGCAGAAAATTCAATTACACCATGCCGTTGGAACTTCCGACGACCGGAATACATAAAAAGCGCAAAGACAAGGACAGGCATCCGAGGCCCAAAACGGACGACGAGGCCTCTTCTAGGCCGGTTGCCAGTTCTCCGGTTTTCAGCGAGGCGCCTACGCAGCCCCTGACCGCTTCCACAGAACCACAAACTGCCTCCGATTCCCACGTGGAGCTGGCTGGGCCTTCGGACGCTCTAGGTTTTCAGCCCACCGAAACTAACCCTTCAGAGGGAACCGAAGTAGCTGAGTAATCCACAGCTTCAGAGGGTGTTTTCAGACCTACCCAGTTAACCATTAAACCCTCTGCTAAGTCTAAGGCCCCCTTAAAAACAAAGAAACCGATACAGCATTCTCCAGGACAGGCTTCCATGCCTAAGAAACAAATGCTCAAAATGGCTGAAGACCTAATCACCCTGATCAGGGGGTCCCATCCCCCTCCTGATAGAAGGCCCAGACAATATGAATCTTCCACCAGGTGTCCATTTCTTCAGATTCATCCTCAGACCTAGGATATTTTTTACCCCGTTATGAGGACTCTAATGCTGAGGAATCAATTCCATCAGCCTCTCCGCCTGAGGACTACTCCTTTGGGGAGACATTACATACCATGAGGGAGTATTTCCATTGGGAAGGCCAGGATTACTCAGAATCCAAGAAAAGGCTCAGAGACTTCCTTTTATTGCCTCAACACAGACCCCTTGCTATTCCACCCTTGTTGGTTATTGTGGATGATGTGTACACTGAATCCAGCTTAAACCCTGACTCCTTACCTCCAGCCCCAGTTAAACCTGATAGATATGACAGAGTCCCTGACTCTCACAAATTTCTGTATAAAAGCCCTGTTGCTGACCCTGAAACTATTTCTCAAGGACCTAAAGGGATTAAGGCCTCATCAGCAAAAAACCCAGTTCCCTCTGACAGATTCCAGAGCATTAGACAGATGGGGAAAGAAAGTATATACGTCTGCAATGAGAGCCTTAAATTGCCAGTTTCACATGCTAAAATATCAGCAATGTTTGATGTCTCAGTTGAAACAAAAGATGCTCCTTGATTCAGATCCTTCTAGTTTTAAAGAAATGCAGAATTTATTGCATGCAGCAGAACAAGTGGGAAAACATACTTTGCAATGTGGATTTAATTCCTTGGAGGCCTCCTGTAGAGCAGCAGTTACAGGCTCTGTCATTAGAAGGCATGCTTGGTTAAAAGAACATACGTTACCAGATCATGTTAAGGCAAAATTATTGGATGCACCTTTGCAGCGGGATGTGTTGTTTGGAGTTAAAGCAGAGGAGGTATTAAAGAAGATGGAGGATAAGGCATAATCTATGCAAAAGGTGGTATTAAAGAAGATGGAGGATAAGGCATAATCTATACAAAAGGTGAAGGATTTCTTACAGGTTCAGCCTCCTCGTTTTAGCAGAAATTGGCCAACAAAGAATTGGTCCTTTCCAGTCAGACAGACCTCAAAGGGGCAGATACAGACGTCCAAGAGGTAGAGTTTAAGCACAAGGTCCTTACAGGCCTCAACAGTGGGGTACACCAGGCCAGAAAGAAGGGGAAGACTGGCCACAACCTTATAAAAAGCAGCCTCAATGACTTCCCACTACAGCTGCCAAACAGCTCTCTTGGCAGCCCCTTTAGGAGGAAAACTGGCACTTTTCTATCACAATTGGCATTGCATCTCCAAAGACAAATGGATTCCCAACATTGTATCTCAAGGTTACAGGTTCCGCTTTCACACACTGCCAAGGTTAAAAGGAATTCCAAATCTGACACCAAATCAGTGGGCAGAGGCTCAAAAACAAATTACAGCACTCATGAACATGGAAGCTATTCAAAAGATACCACCACAGGAACAAGGACAAGGATTTTACTCAAGACTCTTTCTGGTTCCCAGAAAGGACAAAGCCTGGAGACCCATTCTGGATCTTTTTTCTCTAAACACTTACCTGGATGTTCCAAAATTCAAAATGTTGACACTACAGCAGCTTCTTCCCATGCTGGGCAAGAACGCTTGGCTCGTGACTTTGGATCTCAAGGAGTCATACCTGCATGTCCCTATCAGACAAAACTGCAGAAGATACCTCAGATTTCTAGCTGGTTCAGTGCACTATCAATTCTCTGCACTGCTCTTTGGCTTATCTACTGCACCCAGGATCTTCACAAAGTTCCTGGCACCAGTAATTGCATTTTGCAGGCAAAAAGGAATTCAGATTTATCCATACCTGGGCGACTGTCTGATTCAAGCAGAGAGCAAGGACATTCTTTTAAAGCATCTGGCATTCGTAAAAAAACTAAGTTGCCTGGGGTACACAGTAAACGAAAAGAAATAATAACTAGTGCCCTCACAACAGATAATATTCCTGGGTGCCAGCTTGAACACAACGGCCCAGATGGCTTATCTCACGCCAGACAAACAAGGACACCTGACTCAATATTTTCAATTGATGGCAACAAAGACCCAACTCCCTGCAAGAAAACTTCTGCAGGCCTTGGGCTACATGGCATCTTGCATACTACTAATTCCATATGCCAGACTGCATATGAGGAAACTACAATGGTACCTAAAGAGTGTATGGTCTCAACACTGTCAAAGTTTGGAAACAGTTATACCACTAATGCCTGGAGAGCACACATGGCAGGAAAATGTATTCAGGGCGAGTGGCCCACAGAGCAAAGGCATCTTCACATCAATCAGAAAGAGATGCTAGCTGTACAAAATGCACTTATAGCTTTCAAGGACCTGCTACATCCAGGACAACTACGACAACTACTACTAAAGACAGACAACACCACAGTTATGTGGTACATAAACAAGCAAGGGGGCACACACTCCTACCCCGTCTGCAGACCAGCCATGACCTTGTGGAACACAGCTCTAGACTACCAAGTTCATCTGCAAGCAAAATTCCTGCCAGGAGAGAAAAACACACTGGCAGACGACCTAAGCAGAAATATCATGGATCCCCACGAATGGGAATTGAATCCACAAATATTTAGAATGGTAACACAAAAATGGTGGAGCCCGGGCATAGAGCTGTTTGCATCCCCAATGAACTGCCAGCTACAGAAATTCTGCACAAGTAGTTACCATCCACAATCATGGAAAGTGGATGCCCTCTCATTCAGCTGGAAAAACCTGCAAGTATACACTTTCCCCCCTTTACCTCTCCTTCCAAAGGTACTCGTAAAAGCCAGGCAAGAAGAGCCAAAGATGATCCTGATTGCACCAGACTGGCCACGCCAGCACTGGTACCCAATCTTGAACTTAGCACAAGAACCACCTTGGAGTTTGCCTCAGATCCCACATTTGCTGACACAGCACAACAATCAGATACTTCACATCCAGCTAAAGACCTTCAGCCTAGCTGCATGGAAAATTCCTTAGTCAAGCAAGCAATGCCTCTCTTCAGAGCTGTTATGGATGTCATTCTGGAGGCCAGAAGACCTAGCACCGGGAAAGCCTACTCGGATAAATGGAAGAGATTCTGTGCCTGGAACCAGGCGCACAGCCTTGACCCTCTTGTCCCAAACATTCCTCAGATACTTCAATATTTAACCGAGATGCTGGACAAGGGCCTCTCCTTCTCATCATCAAGATCCACGCCTCAGCCATTTCTGCTCATTACAACACGGATCCACCAATTTTTTTCTAATCCTTTGCTCAAACAGTACCTCAGAGGGGCTAAAAACATAAGACCGCCCCATAGAGCACCTACCCCAACTTGGGACCTCAACTTTGTTTTGGAAAAATTAACTTTACCTCCCTTTGAGCCAGCTAACAAAGCAGAATTAAATACATCTCCTGGAAAACTGCTCTGCTACTGGCAATAACATCAGCACAAAGAGTTTCAGAAGTATAGGCAGTAATGGCAGTGGAACCTTTCCTCATTTTCCACCAGGACAGGGTGTCTAAGAACTAACCCTATTTTTATGCCAAAGGTGGTATCAAGTGTGGCTCTAAACCAAACTATTCACTTGCCAATTTTTTATTCAAAACCACAGAACAAAGGGGAGAGACTACTACATTCTTTGGACATTCACAGGCAGTTACGCTTCTACTTGGACAAAACCAAAGCTTTCAGAAAAACTGAGCAATTATTGGTAGCATATGCTGCAGGAACACAGGGAAAAGCCATTTCAAAACAGACTATCTCAAAAAGGATAGGACATTGTATATGTTTCTGCTATACTCACCATGGGAAACCTGTACCTAGCAGCATTAGATCTCACTCCACCAGAGCAACAGCCACTTCAACTGCCTACCTCAGAGGAGTACCTACCAAGGAGATTTTGGAAGCAGCAACATGGAGTTCTGTGCATACCTTCACCAAGCATTACCATTTGCCTTTATACTCCAAATCCAGAGCTGGCTTTGCCACTGCTGTACTGCAGGGCCTTATAGCCACCCCTAATGCATTATAGAACCAGCCACCCTACCTCAGCTTTGGGATTCCACCCAAGTGTAATGACTGCAGCAGTGTAACACGATGAACGTAGTACAGTTTTGTACCTACCATAAATGTAGATGTTCGAGTGTATACACTGCTGCAGTCCAGGTTACCCTCCCTCCTTCCCCTCTTACTTGCTGGTACGTGCCTATGCCTTCTACCTTTACTACCTATGGTGAGTATTTGCTGGTAACTGAAAGTTGTTTGCTTTTCTTATGCATGTTTTATTAGCAATTTGAATTGCCTACCTATTTGGGGGCACCTGACATCTGGGGCAAGAAAAATTGAAGAAAATGGCGTTGGCTGCATCTTATATACCCCTGTCGCAATGACGTCAGGTAGGAGGCGACAGCAACCGACGCTGGACCAAGACTTTGGAACTCAGGCCGACTGGGGAACCGCCTGACGGCAGGATAACCCAAATGTAATGACTGCAGCAGTGTTTACACTCTAACTTTTACATTTATGGTAGGTACAAAACTGTACTTTCAGGGGCTAACACTTCAGCTCTTTGACAAAAGGAGTTATTTAGATGGTGCTGGGGGTAAGGAAGAAGCAAGCAATGTTATTCACCAGAAGTAAAAAAAAAAAAAAAAAAAGAGTACTGTATTGAACCTTTCCGAATGAGGTCATAAAAGAACTCTAAATGCTGACCCTTCGGGTTGTTCTGCTGTTTAATAGTAAAAATGAGTCTGAAAGTTCACCTTTGACATTGGTTCTTAATTGTTACGGCCAAAGAGACCATTGAATCCCTGCCACATCACCCTTGGCAGCAGCTTGCCCACTACAGAATGTTCATCAGTAGATTGAATTAACAGAAGGACGAAATTTAAATTGGCGAGAGGGGAAGAACAAAAGTTTGCAACAGGGAACATTTACCATTTTGAAAGTAGGAAGAACAAAACACCAGCTGTGCATGTCACACACCACTTGGAGCTTCTGAATGGAGATCACGGTGCACTGAGAAAAACAGCTGCTCCATTTGCACACTTAATTTAACACAAAAATGTACCTTTTTCAGTGTGTCTAATTTGGAGATTGCGGTATAGTTAGAATCGGAAAATTTACCCTTTTCCCCACTGTAGTGTGATTTCAGAGTTGGTATATATAATTTGCAGAGGGTGTGGGGGGTGCAGGGGGCTTGGCCCCTGACCCAGGGTACATTTTTATGTTAACTCAAGTGTTTAAATGGAGCAGCTGTTCCTCTCGGTGCACAGCAATCTCCATTCAGAAGCTCTGAGTGGTGAGTGACATAGGCATTTGGTGTTTCATTCTTTCTAGTTTTGAAATAGTAAACGTTCGTTCTTGCGGGATTATGATCTTCTCTGCTCGTTGACTTTCATTTCAGTTTTCCGTCATTTCGATCTACTGAAGTAAATCTGTTCATGTATACCATTACTGTTGTGAGCCTTAGCAACCCAAAGCAAGAGAGAGACTTGTCTGCCTTTGTGATGCGACTTACTGCCATTTCTCTGTATTCTTGAGTGGTCTCCATTAAAAGGTGAACACAGCTAATCCTGTATCAGTGTGAAGTAAGATGAATTGCACTTGACAACCAGGAACTGCCGCTGTGAGAGAACCTAGGCTAGACATATTTTACTGGATATTTGGTGCAGGCAGCCAGTTATCCAGTTAGAGGAGGTTTCTTGTCTGAATTAATGACATTTGTTTACTCCACAGTTTTCATCTAAGTAAGGTATTATAAACAAGGTGTTTGGATAACCCTTCCACTTGGTCTCCCAAACTGGAATTTTTAATTTGTTCTTACCTCTAGTACTTTGAACAATTTAAAGCTCTTTGAATAAGTTGAGAAAATACAAGATTCTGAGGTGGTCTTTCAAGATACTCTGTCTGATGGTAGATAGACATTTTGATTCTCTGTGGTCCTTAATTTTAAAGTCAGTGTGCTTATTACGACTTCACTGTTTTTTCAAGTTTCTGTGGTAGTGTCTTTCAGGAGGTGATTTAATTTCTCTCTGTTTTCAGAGATTTCTCAGTGCTTGGACCATTGCCTATCAGGCTGACCCTCTGTCAGGGTAAATAAACACTCAGCGATGCTAGTAAGGTTTTGTGTTTTTAGGTTCAAGAATTTTCTTGCTTCTAACACTACTGTCTTTTTTCTTTATAAATTTTGCAGCCAAGGATTCTACATTTCACAGGTTCATAGATAAATAGTAGGCAAGTTGCCCTTGTGGGACATTTTAAAGCCTAGCCAGATGTTCATTGTGTTTCACTGTTGCAGTCATTACACTTGGGTTAGCCTGCTGGCAGGCGACCCATAGTCGGCCCGAGTTCCAAAGTCTTGGTCCAGCGTCTGTTGCTGTCGCCTCTTCCCTGATGTCAGTGCGCCAGAGGTATAAAAGCTGCAACCGAAGCCATTTTCTTCAGTCTTTCTTGCCGCGCGGTGCCCGAAGCATAAGCAGTTCGCAAGTGCCGGTCGGTCGACTCCTGAGATTTTCAAAATTGAATTTCAGAACCGAAGTCTTCAGTAAAGCTAAGTACCCCGTTGGGGAAACTTTTTCTTGCTCCAGACCGATGTCAGTAAAAGTTAATAATTGTATTTCTTGTGGGAAGCAGTAAATCCAACAGAAAAAGAACCAAAATCATGAAGTAAAAAAGCTCAGCAAACAGGACCCAGAAGCAATGTCAAAAACAAAGCGACTGAACGCTTTTTAAATACAAACACTGTTCGGTCTTCTTTAAAACTTTTATTATAGCAGTAAAACAATTTTAACCAAGCGCTTTCGCTCGGATAAAGTCACATGACTCTTAAAACCATTATCTCATTAATAAACTGGTAAAAAAGTTTAAACATCTGTTAATTTTAAAAATGTATGACCCTTATACTGGTTTCCAACTTCTTACAAAAATCTATGTAAAACATATTTAAAACATGTAAACCATCCTTGTGTAAGGGTTTAAAAGTGAAATTACAAAAATAAAAACTATGTATACATGGAAATACTTATGAAAATTCCTATAAAAAATTATTATTTGTATAATAAGTATCCAATGAAATGCTTCAATCTAAGATGTAGCATAAATATCCATAACTTCCTGTGTAGTAAACCTATTGCCTTGATAACTGAAGAGCTGTCCACCAAAAACTACCAGTAAAACATTATTTGGTGGTAGTATGGTGAACAATCTACTTTCATTAAAACCTAAAGGCATGCATGCCTCAATTTTAAAACGCTATTGATGTTAAGGCTGTCGTTCAACCCGGGAAACTTGGTGGAATCCAGCTTGAGTTGCCAAAATAACTCTCGGTATTCCAACCTGGTTTCCCAACTACCCCCACGAACATCAGGTGTTATTTGTTCTAGTACTACAAATTTTATAATCATATCTTTGCAGACCAGGGAGTGTTTGTAAAAGGCATTGCTCTCCTTACAATTAATAATATAATTGACGTGTTCGTATACCCTTCTCCTAAAAACTCTCTCCGTCTCCGATTTTGAAGAAACATTTTCTGGAAAAGGAGTACCCTGAAAGTCTTATCGAGAGTTTGGCACTGGAAGTGATTCAGAATAGAGAAATTAAATACCCCCCTTTACTAGGTGTTGGACCAATTGGGATATACAATAACCAACACGTTGACATCTCCCAAGTGAAAAACAGCTTTGTACACACTTTTTCTACTAACTCGGACAAAATAGAACAAATTATTTACAAATACTGGCCTGTTCTTAGGTTACAGGATGACATCAAAGCCTACATTTCCCCATTCCCACATTTTGTTAGAAAAAGGGATATGAACCTGAAAGAACTTTTAGAAGTTAAGCAGAAGGTTAAAATGGATACTACTAAGAGAAAATTTGGTACATATCCATGTGGGAATTGTAAGCAATGTCATGCCATGTTAAACCAAAGTGTGTTATACCTCCAATCTAGGAAGTTTAGATACACCTCATTGAGATTTTAATTGTGGGGTGAAAGGTGTGGTATACCTTGGGTGTTGTATGGCTTGCCACAGTTTTTATGTAGGCAAGACATTGAGAGTTTTTAGGCGAAGAGTATATGAACACTTCGATGATATTATTAATTTTAAGGAGAGCAATGCCTTTTACAAACCCTCCCTCGTCTGCAAAGATATGATTATAAAATTTGTAGTACTAGAACAAATAACACCTGATGTTCGTGAGGGTAGTTGGGAAACCAGGTTGGAATACCGGGAGTTATTTTGGCAACTCAAGCTGGATTCCACCAAGTTTCCCGGGTTGAACGACAGCCTTAACATCAATAGTGTTTTACAATTGAGGCATGCATGCCTTTAGGTTTTAATGAAAGTAGATTGTTCACCATACTACCACCAAGTAATTTTTTACTGGTAGTTTTTGGTGGACAGCTCTTCAGTTATCAAGGCAATAGGTTTACTACACAGGAAGTTATGGATATTTATGCTACATCTTAGATTGATGCATTTCACTGGATACTTATACAAATAATTATTTTTTTTATAGGAATTTTCATAAGTATTTCCATGTATACATAGTTATTATTTTGTAATTTAACTTTTAAACCCTTACACAAGGATGGTTTACATGTTTTACATAGAATTTTGTAAGAAGTTGGAAACCAGTATAAGGGTCATACATTTTTAAAATTAACAGATGTTTAAACTTTTTTACCAGTTTATTAATGAGATAATGGTTTTAAGAGTCATGTGACTTAATTGAGAAATGTATTTAATGGTCTAAATCACAGACCCATTTTTCCTTGATAAAGCTCGGATTTATCCGAGCGAAAGCCCTTGGTTAAATTGTTTTACTGCTATAATAAAAGTTTTAAATAAGACCGAACAGTGTTCGTATTTAAAAGCATTCAGTCGCTTTGTTTTTGACATTGCTTCTGGGTCCTGTTTGCTGAGCTTTTTTACTCTTGTGGGAAGCAAATACCTCATAAGGACTTCCACTCTTACTGCATTCCTTGCCTAGGCCCTGACCACGACGTCACTAGTTGTCGGTTTTGTGCTAGATTTAATAAACGCACTATTAAACGTCGGTTTGATTTTGCTTTACACTATTTTGAACGAAGATTTAATTAAATAATGCCGTCGGAACAACCGACGACTGGAATGTATAAAAAAACACAAAGACAGGCATCAGAGGCCCAAAACCGACGGCGAAGCCTGTTATAGGCCAGTCGCCAGTTCGCCGGTTCTCAGTGAGGCGCTTTCGCAGCCCCTGACACCCGCTACCTCAGAGCCACAGGCCGCAACGACAGCCACGTGGAGACACCGAGGCCTGTGGAAACTCAAGGTATTGGGCCTACGGAAAATATACCCTCAGATGGGTCTGGAGCCGCTAAGCAGGCAACTTCTGAGGGTGTTTTCAGACCTTCACAGCTTACAATTAAAGCTACTACAGCAACAAAGCCAAAGTCAAAAACACCATTAAAGACAAAGAAACAAGTGCAGCATTCACCAGAACAGTCATCCATGCCTATAAAACAGATGCTTAAAATGGCCGAAGACCTTATTACTTTTATCAGGGGCTCCCATCCCCCTCCTGACAAAAGGCCTAGGCAAGACACTGATTATGATTCCTCTGATCAGGTTTCCATTTCTTCTGATTCTTCCTCTGACCAGGGCTATTCTCTCCCTCCCTATGAGGACTCTGATGCTGAAGAGTCCATTCCTTCAGCCTCACCGCCTGAGGATTACTCTTTTGGGGAAACCTTGCACACCATGAGGGAACACTTCCATTGGGAGAGCCAGGATTACTCAGAATCCAAGAAAAGGCTCAGAAATTTCCTTCTATTGCCTCAGCACAGGCCTTTGGCTATCCCCCCTGTGTTTGATATTGTTGATGTTTTTTTCTGAATCCAGTCTGTCTCCAGATTCTTTACCCCCTGCACCAGTAAAGCCAGACAGATACTACAGGGTCCCTGACTCATACATTTCTTTACAAAAACCCCGCTGTGGACCCAGAAACTGTTTCTCAGGGTCCAAAAGGGGTTAAAGCTTCCACTGCCAAAAATCCTGTGCCCTCAGATAGGGATTTCAGAGCTCTGGACAGATGGGGGAAAAAGTTTACACTTCTGCTACTTTAGCTGTAAGAGCTTTAAACTGTCAGTTTCACATGCTTAAATATCAGCAGTATCTCGTCATTGTTAAAGCAAAAAATGGTTACAAATACAGAAGGTCCTGATGGTGAAGAAATGCAGGATTTATTGCATGCATTTGAACAAGTGGGAAAGCATACTCTGCAATGTGGCTTTGATTCATTAGAGGCTTCTTGTAGAGCCGCAGTTACAGGCTCAGTTATTCGAAGACATGCTTGGTTAAAAGAACAAAGTTTACCTGACCATGTTAAAATGAAATTATTGGATGCTCCACTGCAGCATGATACTTTGCTTTATCCTCCATTTTCTTTAAAATCTCTTCTGCCTTAACACCAAACAAAGTCAATGCAAACCGTGAAAGATTTCTTACAGGTTCAGCCACCTAGATTTAGCAGAAACTGGCCTTCAAAAAAATTGGTCCTTTCCAGTGTCAGGCCACAAAGAGGTAGATACAGACGCCCAAGAGGCAGATCTCCGCCCCAAGGCTCCTACAGACCTAAACAATGGGGTTCGTCAGCCCCCAAAGGGGGAGAAGACAAATCACAACCTTATAGAAAACAGTCACAATGACTTCCCTCTGCAAATGCCAAGCACTTAACAGCTGACAGCACCCCTAGAGGGAAAGGTAGCACTTTTCTCAAAAAATTGGCACATGATCACCCAAGACCAATGGGTGTTGAATGTAGTTTTTCAAGGGTACAGGTTCCACTTACACATGCTTCCAGAACCAAAAGGTATGCCAAACCTGCCTCAAAACCAATGGGCAGAGGCACAAAGACAGATTGCAGCTCTTATGGATATGGGAGCTATTCAACATGTTCCACAAGAAGAACAGGGCCAAGGATTTTACTCACGACTTTTCCTAGTACCCAGAAAGGACAAAGCATGGAGACCAATACTGGACGTGTCGATCCTAAACACTTTCCTGGATGTTCCAAAATTCAAAATGTTAACACTACAACAACTCTTGCCCATGCTGGGCAAAGAGGCTTGGCTAGTTACTTTGGATCTCAAGGAGGCATACCTGCACGTCCCAATCAGACAAACGTGCAGAAGATACGTCAGGTTTATAGCCGGCTCAATGCATTACCTATTCTCTGCACTGCCCTTTGGCTTATCTACTGCGCCCAGGGTCTTCACCAAATGCCTGGCACCGGTAATTGCATTTTGCAGGCAAAAAGAAATTCAAATATATTCCTACTTGGACGACTGCCTTATTCAAGCAGAGAGCAAGGACATTCTTCTAAAGCACCTGGAGTTTGTAAAAAGATTAGTAATTTGGATAGGGTACACAGTAAACGAAAAGAAATCAAAACTAGTGCCCTCTCCAGAGATAATATTCCTGGGTGCAAGCTTGAATACAACTACCCAGATGGCTTATCTCACACCAGACAAACCAAGGCAACTGACTCAGTACTTTCAAATGATGGCAACAAAGACCCAGCTCCCTGCAAGAAAAATTCTGCAGGCCCTGGGTTTCATGGCAGCTTACATTCTACTAATTCCATATGACAAACTACATATGAGGAAACTACAATGGTATCTGAAAAGTGTTTGGACTCAGCATTGTCAAAGCCTAGAGACAATCATAACCTTGATTCCCTGCCTACAAAAGGAGTTTCGATGGTGGTCACAGGCCTGTCACCACAACAAGGGACAGCCTTTCACCTTACCTACAGCCAGGCAGACAATAACAACGGATGCATCGGATTACGCCTGGGGAGCACATATGGCAGGAAAATGTATTCAGGCCATGTGGCCCAAGGAACAACTGCATCTTCACATCAATCAAAAAGAGATGCTAGCTGTACAAAATGCCCTGACGGCCTTTAAGGACCTAATACATCCAGGACAATTATTAATAAAGACGGACAATACCACAGTTATGTGGTACATAAACAAGCAAGGGGGAACACATCCCTACCCCCTATGCAGACAAGCCATGACTTTGTGGAACACAGCACTGACTTACCAGGTACATCTGCAAGCTCAATTCCTGCCAGGAACAAAAAATACACTGGCAGACTAACTAAGCTGAAATTTTATGGACCCTCACGAATGGAACCTAAATCCACAAGTGTTTAACATAACAAGGAAATGGGGATGCCCAGACATAGATCTATTTGCCTCCCCTCACAATTACCAATTACAGAAATTTTGCACAAGGACTTATCACTCTCAAGCATGGAAAGTGGATGCTCTATCTTTCAGCTGGAAAAATCTGACAGTCTATGCCTTCCCTCCGATGTCTCTTCTCACCAAGGTGCTTCTAAAAGTCAGACGAGAGGCCAAAAATGATCTTGATTGCACCAGACTGGCCATGCCAGCACTGGTACCCAATTTTAAAGATTTTGTTCCAAGGCCCGCCTTGGCCTCTTCCTCAAATCCCTCATCTTCTGACACAGCAAAACAGTCCGATTGTGCACAGTCAACTCAGAACCTTAAACCTGGCAGCATGGCAGATAATGTAGCCACTCAGACTTCACCTCTTTCTAAAGCTGTTATGGATGTAATTTTGGAAGCCAGGAGACCAAGCACTAGGAAATCTTATGCGGAAAAATGGAAGAGATTCTGTGCTTGGAACCAGGCACAAGGGCTCGACCCACTGGTCTCTAATATGCCTCAGATTTTACAATACCTGACTGAGATGTTGGACAAAGGCCTATCTTTTTCTTCTATTAAAATCCATGCCTCTGCCATTTCAGCTCATTACAATACAGATCCTCCCATTTTTTCACATCCTCTACTATGACAGTACCTCAGAGGGGCAAAGAATATAAGACCCTCTAGGAGAGCACCAGTACCTACTTGGGACCTCAATTTTGTTTTAGAAAAACTAACACTGCCTCCTTTTGAACCAGCCAGCACAGCTGATCTAAAATTCTTGTCATGGAAAACTGCTCTGCTCCTAGCAATAACTTCAGCAAGAAGAGTTTCAGAGTTACAGGCATTGATGGCTGTGGAACCTTTCCTCATCTTTTACCAGGACAGGGTTTCTCTAAGGACAAACCCAACATTCATGCCAAAAGTGGTCTCCAATGTGGCCTTTAACCAAACTATTCATTTGCCTACTTTCTACCCAAATCCACAGAATAAAGGGGAAAAACGTCTGCACTCTTTGGATATTCACAGGCAGCTACGTTTTTACTTGGACAAAACAAAAGCTTTCAGAAAAACTGAGCAACTGTTTGTAGCATATGTTGCAGGATCACAAGGAAAACCTATTACAAAGCAGACCATCTCGAAATGGATAGGACACTGCATCTGCTTCTGTTATGCACAGCATGGCAAATCTGTGCCTAAGGGCATTAGGCCTCATTCTACCAGAGCAGCAGCCACTTCAGCAGCTTTCCTCAGAGGGGTACCAACCAAAGACATTTTAGAAGCTGCAACCTGGAGCTCAGTGCACACTTTTTTACCAAGCACTACCACCTGCCTCTCTACTCCAAATCCAGAGCAGGCTTTGCCACTGCAGTTCTGCAGCGCTTGTTAGCCTCACCAAATCCAATCTAGACCCAGCCACCCTGCCTAAGCTTTGGGATTCTACCCAAGTGTAATGACTGCAACAGTGAAACACGTTGAACATAGTACAGTTGTGTACCTACCATAAATGTAGATGTTCGAGTGTATTCACAGTTGCAGTCCTGGTTACCCACACACCATCCCCCTCTTTGCTGGGACTATTCTTTACCTCTCAACTCTATACAACCTATGTGGTCTATTTGCTTTTAGAAGAAGGAAATGTTTTTAGTGATATATGCATGGTTGTTTGGCATATTTTTATCTTTACAGCCTTCATATCTGGGGGCACCTGTCATCTTGGGCAAGAAAAACTGAAGAAAATGGCGTTAGTTGCAGCTTTTATACCCCTGGCGCACTGACGTCAGGGAAGAGGTGACAGCAACAGACGCCGGACCAAGACTTTGGAACTCGGGCCGACTACGAGTTGCCTGCCAGCAGGATAACCCAAGTGTAATAACTGCAGCAGTGAATACACTCTAACATCTACATTTATGGTAAGTACACAACTGTACTTTTTCCTTTTTTTTTTGCTTGAAATAATCTATCCCATTTAGTTAAAAGTTTGGACTTACCATCTAGTGGTCGATAATTTTATATTACCCCTAATAAGAATAACTGGGATCATACAATAGATGACTTGAAGGGTATGTATGGTATGATGGAGCTGCCTTTGTCCAGTATTAGTATAGGGGCAGTCCTGGGGTAAATTTTCAGTTTCCCATCCATAGATCTAGGTTGCGCTCGAAAACTGACGGGGGTGAACTTTGTTTTGTCTGGACTGCGAGTTTGTTCCACACCAGTGATATCCCGTCTGAAATATCTGTCCCCTCCAAAGTCTGTTGATGTTGCAGAAGAGGTACAGAACCCTAGAGTATTTCTGATAAGTTGGCTTGCTGATGTGCACTAAATCCATCAGTAATGGGTTGGAGGATAACTTGTATGCCAGACGTTGGTCCTCTCTTAGCAGTCTGCAGGTTACCAAGTATAGTGTGAAGGCTTTGAGTTAGTCCATATAGGACATGTTTTTAGGCCTTGTATCCTTATAGTAAGGTATCTCTGTGGGTGTTCAGTTGTTGCGTGTGTCTGGGCAGATGCATTCCAAAAGGGGTATTATATTAAATGATTGGCCTAATGATGGCTGATTTAAAGGGGGGCATTGACATCCTTAGATCTAGGCACACTCCCTTTGTTTATGAGCTGTGCTGTATAGGGACATTTTTCCAACAATAGACAAATGTTGGACAGAAGCTAGATCACTAGCCACTTTAGTTCCAAAATCCTAAATAATTTGGTCAGCTCTTAGGAGTGTATTGTGACTGTGGTAGTTCCCTGAGGTAGATGACTTCCCAAAAGATATAGCAATGCATGTTTTGGCATTCAGTTTCAGACCATGTTTGACACCTTCCTGCAGAAAGACCAAGTCATTTGGAGATTCAGTGACTACTGCTAACTTAGTCATTTGCAAACTTAGAGCTCTTTGGCATTTTTTTTTTTTTACTTCTGAAAAGTAGATGCCAAACGGGAGAGGTCCCAGCACAGAACCCTGGTGTGCTTCATTGGTAACTTGCCTGTTTGTGGAGGTGTTTTACCCTGTTTTGATTGTCTGCATCCTGTCTGTGAGCCAGTTGACAATCCACTGGGTGGCTAGGGGGCTTATTCCCAGTTTATTTAGCTTTTCTCGTATGCACGATGATACTTTATATTTCAGTGACTTAGAATTTAACGGGGAAATGCCAAAGTCCTACAGATGTGGCATATTCTCCTGCTCCTTACTTTCCTGGACTCTTATTAACCCTTTTGGATATGTGTATTTTAAATGCACTAGACTCCACATTGCTGTTTTTTAAACTAGTTCATGTTCTCCGGGCCCTGTTTCTCTTTTCCATTGTAGCTTGCTTCTGTGACAATGAAGGTTTTTTTTTTTTTTTGTCCTGATTTAGTTTTTTTCCCAAAATTAGCATGGGAAGCGGGTCATTTAATTGAAATCCTTATTTGCAGTTTTGACATTCTGTCCTTCAACATACTTCAAGAGAGGATTTCTGTAATAGAGGAGCAGAGTACTGTGTTGGTTGACATGGGGAAGTATTGGGATTGCTCCACAGAAAATTATTAAAAATTGTCAAAGTCTTAGAGGAGTGCTAACTGAAAGACTACCTGTGGTTGAGTTTTGTTGGGCATAAAAAATATATTGCACAATAACTATATAGGAATCCGTCAGATATGATTAGGAATAGAGACTGGAAAGCCAATTTACAAAGGAACAATTGGAAGGACATTGTGTGCATACTTGGGGAAACATCCCAAAGTCCAGAAAGTTTAGGATTTTTAAGTGTTTGCAAAGTATTTTAACCTCCAACAAAAAATGGAAAGCCAGCAGCAGGAACTGCCCAACGACTAAAGGCTGATAAAGCAATGTTAAAAACAAACGCATTGCACTACACAGAAATTGACGCCATGTGCTTTGGCTCACTTATTTTGAACAACTTCAGAGCACTATAGTACAATGTAAAGACAACCCATGTTCTGTAATCCTATCTCACCTTCATTCTTGCATATGGGATCGGAGCCAATCCTCGGCTCTGACTCTGCCTGTTTACAAGCTGGAAGACTTCTGGTTGGCTCGTGGCTAGGGAGGTATCCCACGGTGCACCAGTAAAATCCCCAGATTTCGTTTGCAGCGTCGACGAGTTCCGGTGTGTTTCTCTTTTTGGCTCTGGCTAAGTGATTGCATTTATTTCCACTTTTACCAAATTTCTTGGCTCTGTTCAGTTTAAAATAGTTAAAAACTGTTAATGCTTATAGTTAATCAGTTAGCATAGTTAGCTTTTACTTGCACCATTTGGTGCAGTTTTTGGCCTTTGGCCCCTTCTAACTTAGTTTGGTATCCCATGTACTGGTTTATTCATAGAATTAGTAGTGTAGGCGCCTTGTGTGCACTTTTAGACTGTGTATGTTAATAGGATAGTCTAGAGTTTTTTGGCGGTTTCCCACTTGTTAATTAGCTTGTTAGCAACATTGGATTTGCTATTATTGTTAACAGAACTACGTTCTGTTTTGTTCTTGGCATATGCTTGAGTTGTTGCGAATTCACGCTTATTGCTGTGATTACTGTTTGAGTGTGTGATACTTTCTACTTTCTCCAACTTTCTAGGTTTAAGTTAGAATACCTTATCTCTTCGTTGCCTGAGCTAGGCCATTTAGATTAGAGGACCTAGTCCTCGTGTTGTCTTTTCCTTCCTGCAGGGCTAGGCCCGTTTAAATTAGAGGTCCTAGTCCTCTTTCTTCTTTTTCTCTGTGTGCAGGTGTCCTCAACTGCAGAATTTCTAAAGAGAGTAAGGATCATAAGCCATCCGGCTTTAAGAAATGTATTAAGTGCTTTCAAAAGATGTCTATAATGGATGGTCATGGTAACTGCGTTTACTGTTTAGGGCCCATCCATTTACAGGAGACCTGTTTATTTTGCCATGCTTTCAGTCCTAGGGTGTTGTAGGAAAGGAAGAACAAGTTTATCCTAAAAGGTCGTCTTAAACTTTCCTTTGAGGAAGATTTGTCAGTTCCTCATCGTCAAAATCCACTAAGGGAAAGTCAAAATCTTCTAAGAGGCCCTCCCCGGCACTGGCTGGTGTCTCAAAGCCACCTCCTAAAATTTCAAAATCAGAAGTCCACTGTCTCATCTGCTTCACAGACCTTGGTGCCGACTGAGAGCAGTATTGTTATTTGCAGGGTCAGTTCCAAGTATTTCGGAGCTGACCGCTGAGACTACTGAGACTGTTTCTCGGAGCCGGTCTATGGACCCTCTACCGGCCTCCTTGATATTGAAGTCTCCTATACCTCAGAGATCCCGATCTCCTACTCCGTCATCCAAGTCTTCCAGGAGTTTTATCGGAAAAAGATGTGAAGAGGGTAGTGCTGAGACTTTTGAAGTTGTCTGCTTTGCCTAAATTTAATCTGAAATGTTTGATGCCAGTTAGTATTGTGAATGCATCAGGAGACTAAGATTTTTAATTACTCTTGTAAAAATCCTACCTTCAAACATGCCAACTTGCTATCTAAAGGACTAACGTATGTTCCAGGAAGGAGGGGTAATGTGGCACAAACCAACCAAGTTCTATGCACGGGGGAGATGCACGGTCCAAGCCAAATATCACAAAACAACCAAGTAGACCAGCAAGAGCAGACGTGGAGGTAAATAATAATCCTTTATTGTATACAGACCGGTTTCGGCAAATGTTGCCTTCTTCAGTGTAGGACAAAACAACAAAGTCCCATCCATCAGACATTAAATAAAAATTGTTGAAGAACGAAAAATAAAACGCCAACTCCTGTCCCACGAAACCAAACTCAGTGCAAATCTTGCAAATGTTCTCTTTAAATAATCCAAAGGAAATGTTCAAGTATTAAGATAAAAAGAACGCTTTTTATTAATTCAATAAAAAGAGCGTTTTCGCCGTGGTACTCCCACAGCTTCTTCAGCAATAATAAACATTTGAAAAACCCGCCAATTCTTTATATATCCCATTTATGACGTAATAGCTGTTACTTACACTTTTAAAGAAACACTAATAAAACAATTCTATACGTTTCTCTATTACTGCGTAAAAAATAAATATAACAATTCCAAAATACTTTTAAAAACACATTTTAAAACTACAAAGAGTTTAAAATTCGTTAATTTATCTCCACTATTAAAGTTAAATAACCCTGAATTTATATACTCTAAATTTATAAACAAAATCTATATATGCAGAAAACTTGTGGCATTTCAAAACTACCTTTACTTATTTTGGTCCTTTAACTGACAAATACAAATTCATTATGATTCAAATTCTTCAAAATTTATTAAAAATCAATTAAAATTCAATTAAACTAGTATTTATTTATTCATTTTGCCACAATTTTTCTGCATATATAGATTTTGTTTATAAATTTAGAGTATATAAATTCAGGGTTATTTAACTTTAATAGTTGAGATAAATTAACGAATTTTAAACTCTTTGTAGTTTTAAAATGTGTTTTTAAAAGTATTTTGGAATTGTTATATTTATTTTTTACGCAGTAATAGAGAAACGTATAGAATTGTTTTATTAGTGTTTCTTTAAAAGTGTAAGTAACAGCTATTACGTCATGAATGGGATATATAAAGAATTGGCGGGTTTTTCAAATGTTGTTTATTATTGCTGAAGAAGCTATGGGAGTACCACGGCGAAAACGCTCTTTTTATTGAATTAATAAAAAGCGTTCTTTTTATCTTAATACTTGAACATTTCCTTTGGATTATTTAAAGAGAACATTTGCAAGATTTGCACTGAGTTTGGTTTCGTGGGACAGGAGTTGGCGTTTTATTTTTCGTTCTTCAACAGTTTGTGGTTTTTTTGTTTCGCTGCTCTAAGTTGTCAGGATGTCGTCCGACCAACTTCCTAGTCCTAGGAGCCCCAGTCTTGAAAATCAGTCGGCCGAGATGGATAATTTCAGTTTGGCTGCATTGCTTAAAGATCTGTCTCAAAGGATGGATGCAATTTCTACCAAAATCGACAAGCTGGAAAAGCGTGACATTGTTCCGAATGGATCTTCGCAAATTAATTGTCCAGCAAGGATAACAACTACCCAAACAATACCCAATGAACTTGAACCAGCACAAGCTACAAGGAGCATCACAACAGGCTCGCTACCTTTAGGTCAACGGCAGAATACACCACGACCATCTAATGTTCAAGAAAGCATCATACCCTTGACCGGTGAGATGTATGATATTCATTTTCCGGTTTTAGGTAACAACCAGCAGGCTTTAAATGCGACGGGAATGCCCGTTGTAAACGATTGGATTAACAACATGGATAATATGAATTTCAGTCTTGGACATAGTCAAACACAGAATGAAGCGAACAGTGCCACAGTAAGTAATTCCTCTATTATTGAAAATTTAAAGAACTTTGATTCGTATCTCTCTAAATTAAAGAGGCTTCAATTAGAAGTGAAATACTTCAAACAATGTCAAATAGAAAAACTAGTACCTAAAGGGCTGAGATCTACCTTTTGCCCAACTGGGCTATTTTTTGATGCTGATTTTAACCAAGAATTGGCTACGTTATTTGATGCCCAAGGCTTGCAACTATTAGAAGTCTTAGTCAAACATTATAGTATTCAAATTAATAAAATAACCAATGAAATTACTAGATTGGATAATTCCATAAAGAAAGACTTGGATTTCGAACGTTATAGATTTGATTATGCCCGTATTTTTACGAGCATAGATTCTTTTATTGAAAAATCAAAAGCATAAAAACAAGAAGTTAATGAGAGATAGGGCAGCACAGAATAATACAGCTTATGTAAAGTTAAATGACCCTAAAAATCAGAAAGTTAATAATGCAGAAAACGCGAGTTCAAATCTAATTGATCCTTTGAATGAAGGTGATTTTAACGATAATTCTGACAACTACTTTGAGGAAGTAGAAAGACCTAATCTAAGAAGAAGTAACAGAATACAAGAGAATGTTACTCGAAATGGACCCCCACAATATACGAACAATGGACAATTTCATTATCAAAACAACTATAATAATGGCCGTTTTTTAGGACAACGGAATGCCAAGTTCCAACAGAAGAAATGGAACAGAACCAGGAATTAAATCTACCTATAAGATTTAATGATCTGAATCAAAAAACAATAATCCAGGAACCTACATTAATTCTTGCAGATTCTGTGAATTTAACAACAGAAGAGACTTTGAACAATGGACCAAGAATTTTGTTTAACATGAAAGGAGACTTTAAAATTTACAATTTTTCAAGTCTAGACTTGGATCCTTGTTTGATTGAACTATTAGCTCATGGGAATACTTTCGTTCCAACAAAGAGATGTAACATCCCTAAAACCATTATAGATCTTAAATGTTTCGTTAGGAAACTTAACTTGAATGTTTTCTTTCATAACACTAACTTAATAGACGATGGTAAGCTAAAACTAGCCAGCACATTTAACCCCCCACTACATAATACATTGGCCACCTTTGAAAAAACCTGTGAGGTTGATATTAGAAGTTTAAAACAAAGTAAAGGAGGAATGAAAAAACATTTAAAATACAATACATCAAGGGAGCAAATGGATTGTCTTAACCAACTTCATGGTTCAGCCACAAGAGTTGTTAAGCCAGATAAAGGAGGGGGTTTGGTTATTTTAGATGAACACCAATATGTAGAGAAAATGGAAAGAATACTATCTGGAGAAGCTTACAAAACATCTTCAATTAATGAAATGAACATCTCAAAGACAAGAATTAGGGGTTACTTCAGGGATTTGTTTATAGAGGGTAGAATTGATCTAGAGACGTACAATTATATTGATATTAGTATGCCTAAGAACCCTGTGGCCTTTGGAATCCCGAAGATCCATAAAGATCTTAATGATCCCCCGTTACGTATAATAATTGATGGACGTTTGTCCATCACCTATCCATGCGCCCAACTGGTAGAAACAATTTTGGTAAAATATTTGAAATTAGTTCCTCATATTTGTAAGGATTCGTGGTCCTTTCTGAATAGCATGAATAACATTGATTTTGACAATTGCCTAAATTTCTTGACTGTTGATGTGGTTGACCTCTATACATCGATACCACATTTAGAAGCACTTGAATGGGTTTCCCTTATGCTAAAAGAAATGGGTGCTACAAAAAATGAAATTGAAATTGTAGCAGAATTGTTAGATATTATTTTGTCATCTAACTACTTCATGTTTAATGAAAAAGTTTATTTGCAAACACATGGTGTAGCAATGGGGTCACCATGTGGGGCATCTGTGGCAAACTTATTTATGGCATTTTGGGAAAAAACTTTTTTATTTAACAACAGTGTGATGGATAAAATTAAACTATACACTAGGTATTTAGATGATGTGTTTATTCTCTTAGAAGGTGATTTAGAAGAAGCCACGACAATAGTGGATTACCTAAATAGTACGACATCATTTTTAAAATTTACATTCACTTTTTCAAGAAAAGAAATAGATTATTTAGATGTTAAACTTTCTAAAGATAAATTAGATTTTGAATACACTTCTACAATATATAGGAAGAAAACATATTGTAATTCACTGTTGCATTTCAAAAGTTCACACCCTTTTAAGCAGAAAAAAGCAATCATAAAAGGACAATTAATAAGAGCTGCCAGGATGTGTAATAGGGACATATTATTTTATGAAGAATGTAAGAAACTTGAAGGAATGTTTATAAGTCGTGACTACCCACCAGACTTATTTTTGGAACTTTTGAAAGAAGTAGACCAAAAACGATTAAATGGTTTATATGTACCCTTACTTAAAAAGAGAGTTATAGAGACCAACACCATTTTAAATATTATGGTGACGGATGTAACTACAACCCCAACAGAAAATGTAGAAAATAGCGAAGTGTATATAGGAACCTCAACTAGTAGGATTAGTTTTATTTCTACATTTAATAGTGATTCCTTTGAAATTCAATCAGTAATATTGAAAAATTGGCATTACATTCTGAATAATGAGGAATTATTAGACAAACTAGGAGATAGACCGAATTTTGTGTATAAAAAAGGAGATAATTTAAAATCAATTATTGAAGGCAACAACAAACACAATAACAGCACTAAATTTAAAGGATGTAAACAATGTGGTTTTTGTAAATATTGCCACCATGTTAAGAATAGTAGTACCTTTAAAATAGGAGACAACACCTATCACATTAACTGTAATTTAAATTGCATTTCCAAATCTATTGTGTACCTTGCTTCATGTAATTGTTGCAATGCATATTATATAGGAAAAACTGATCGCAGATTACGCGACAGAATATATGAGCATTTGTATGCAATTAGAAAAAGAAAAAATGAAAACGCCTTAGCTAAACATTGCGAGAAATATGAAGAGCATAGTTTTAGTTTTTTAGCTATTGATTCTGTAGAAAACACATTGAGGGGTGGACCAATTAATATACAGTTAGAAGTCCGAGAGTTAGAATGGCAGTTACGTTTAAACTCTTTTTGCTTTCCAGGACTAAATGAGAGCTGTAATATATCGTGTGTCTTGAAAATGAGGAATTATTTAAGACACAAACGATAACGCAACACAATATATATTTTTATATATTTTTAATCAATATTATTATATATAAAATTTTTTAGTTTTAGTACACATAAATAATTTTTTAAATAATATTATAAAAATGAATAAATAAATACTAGTTTAATTGAATTTTAATTGATTTTTAATAAATTTTGAAGAATTTGAATCATAATGAATTTGTATTTGTCAGTTAAAGGACCAAAATAAGTAAAGGTAGTTTTGAAATGCCACAAGTTTTCTGCATATATAGATTTTGTTTATAAATTTAGAGTATATAAATTCAGGGTTATTTAACTTTAATAGTTGAGATAAATTAACGAATTTTAAACTCTTTGTAGTTTTAAAATGTGTTTTTAAAAGTATTTTGGAATTGTTATATTTATTTTTTACGCAGTAATAGAGAAACGTATAGAATTGTTTTATTAGTGTTTCTTTAAAAGTGTAAGTAACAGCTATTACGTCATGAATGGGATATATAAAGAATTGGCGGGTTTTTCAAATGTTGTTTATTATTGCTGAAGAAGCTGTGGGAGTACCACGGCGAAAACGCTCTTTTTATTGAATTAATAAAAAGCGTTCTTTTTATCTTAATACTTGAACGTTTCCTTTGGATTATTTAAAGAGAACATTTGCAAGATTTGCACTGAGTTTGGTTTCGTGGGACAGGAGTTGGCGTTTTATTTTTCGTTCTTCAACATTAAATAAAAATTGTCAGCCAATAGACCAACAGAGGTCATAAATATTAATGATATATTTAGATGTAGCCATAGCCCAAAAAAATTTTTTTAAAATGACTAGATCCTAATTAATAATAAACATTATTGAAGTATGAAATAACAAGGTAACCTTCAAAAACATTAAATTACCCTAAACCCACCAATACATAAGAGGTAGCAGTAAACATATATTCCATAAGTGAATATATGTTTAAAGGAAATACATGCAAAAAATACATAGACTGTGTGGAGCCCCAAAAACAATCTATGTTTTTTTTGGGCTATGGCTACATCTAAATATATCATTAATATTTATGACCTCTGTTGGTTCCAACCAGTTGTTCAGCGCAGTTTTCTTGGTTCAGTTTCAGATTTGGAGGTGTGGAGTGATTGTTTTCCTAAATTGTTGTTGGCTCTGACCAACCCTCTGTGATCATTCCTCCTCCGAGCCATGCTGGTCTTTCGGAGCCGGAGTGCTTGGTACCACTGGTGGAACCTTTGGCTCCAGCTCCCCTTGTGGCTATATTGGAGCAGAGTTCTGCTCTGACACTTTCGGTGCCGTCCGTAGTGTCTAGGGGCCGAAGCTCCCCGGTTGGCCCCGACAGGGATGCTTGGAACCAAACTTCTTCGTTTCCGAGTCTTCCCCTTGGCTTGTTTGCTTGGGTGAGTTCGGACCCTACGTCTATCTCGGAGCCGATGGCTCTGGAGTCGACGGCATCCTCTGTCTCCTCTGAGCCCGGGAGGTCCTCAGAGCTGGAGAGGTCGGCATTCCAGATGATGATCCTTAAACAGAGGTGTGGCTGGCCCATTGTCGCCCCTTCTGAGGAGTCTGTGTACCTGAAGGCTTTCGGGTCTCAACCTTCTGCCTCTTGGGTGTCTCCACCTTTCGACGAACTGATGGATTTAGTTAGTCAAAATGTGTGGGATACTCCTGATGCCGTGGAGCCAGTCCCCATAAGACCGAAGAAGTTTCTTTCTGCCTCTCCAGGAAAAGATTTTTTTTTGTCTAAAGGTGTTCCTGTAGATGCCATGGTGGTGGCAGCGGCCACTAAGAAGGAGCTAGCTGAGATGACTTCTGTTCATCTGCCGAATAAGGAGTCTCGAACGATGGACAGATACGGGAAGCGTATCTTTCCTTCAGCGGCATTTATCCTTTGATCGCTGAATTACCTTACTCACTTTACGAGGCTTCAGAGAGATCTCCTTAAAGAGTTAGGAGACTCTTTACAAGGTACATGTACTGAGGGAGTCCCTGACAAGGTTTCTGCCCAGTTGTCCACTTTGAACTCTATCGTCAACTTTTCCATGTGGCTTATTTCATATGCAGCCGATGGAGCGAGTAGAGCAAGCAGGTTCAGGAATTTCCCTAAGGTGTCATTCCTGGATGTGTTTGCATAACTTTGTGGAACTGTTTGTCTACCTTTACCAATGCCCCCCTTCAGTTCCTCATTGTTTGGATCTAAGGTAAAGGACACTCTCACCTGGTGCGAGCAAGAAGGAAAAACACTCTGCAGTGGGAGTACATTTTACTGTTCCCTCTAGACCATACCTTAAGGGTCAGAGGGGCGGTAGGATGTGGTTCAAGAAGTCCCAGAAGTTTGTCCAGGAGGCACAGGGTGACTCCTTCAAAGGCAGAGGAGGAGGAGGAGGAAATGGTAGACATCTCCCTAGAGGCAGGGGCGGTCCGCAAAACCAGGGAGGTCACGATTCCTTTTGGCGCTGCCCTTACCAGCGCTCCTGATGTGTGGCCCGACTGTGCTTCTCTGAGACTGGTCTGGGGTTGCATTTCTTTGTATCCAGAAGCCAGGCTAAGTATCCCTCAAGACAAGTGGGTACAAATGAATTATTACCAGAGGGTTCTGTCATACCCTTTTCTCTTCCACCCTTTGTTCCCAAGAAGATCCCAATCACAGGGATCAGGCAACTGTGGAGGTCAACAAGTTGCTATCAAAAAGAGTCATCCAAACCATCCCAGCAGACCAAATAGGATCCGGAACTTACTCCAGATTCTTTTAGTGCCAAAACGTACAGGGGACTGGAGGCCCATTTTGGACCTCAGCAGATTGAACAAATCAGTAAAGGACAGGTTCTGGATTGTAACACTGCAGTCTATACTCCCGTTGTTAGGGAAAGACAATTGGAGGTGCTCAATAGATCTCCAAGACGCCTACTACCACATAAAAATGGACAGTGCGTCAAGGAGTCATCTACGCTTCTGGCTGGGAGCCAGTCACCATCAGTTCCGTGCTCTGCCCTTTGGCCTCACCACAGTCCCCAGGGTGTTCACCAGATGTATGGCAGTAAGTTCCGTGCTCTGCCCTTTGGCCTCACCACAGTCCCCAGGGTGTTCACCAGGTGTATGGCAGTAGTGACAGCTCACAGTGACAGCTCACCTGAGACATTGAGGATTCCAGGTGATTCCGTATTTGGACGACTGGCTCCTGACTGCCCCCACCAGACATCTACTCCGTCAGAACAGGGACACTACTATTCAGCTTTGTGCCCAGCTGGGAATTTCCATAAATTGGGGAAAAATCTGCCTTATTTCCCTCTCAATCTGTGATTTTTTTATAGACGCAGAGATAGACACAGTAAACATGGTGGTTCATCTTCCTGCCGAAAGGGCACTGAACCTGGTTCTTCAAATTCAGCGTCTTCTCTCCTTACGAAAGGTCAAAGCTAAGATTATTCTGCAGCTCCTAGGGACCATGGCTTCCACCATCCTATTAGTGCCACTAGCCAGGTTACACATGAGAATTTTTCAGTGGCTTCTGTCTCCCCAATGGTCTTTTCAGCACCTTCCATTATCCCATCACATTTTGCTGACAGAAACTTGCAAGAAGGACCTCCTTTGGTGGACATTACTCAATCAGCTGACCATGGGTGCTTCATTTGTTCCTCGCCAACCCATTGCCAGTGTGACCACAGATGCCTCACAGGGTGGGGGGGCATTATCTAGGCAGGACTGTCCAAGGCACATGGCAGGATCATGAGGCTCACTTGCATATCAACATTCTAGAGATGAGGGGCGGTGCTCCTGGCGTTGCAAGAACTTCCCGACCTACTGCCTCTGGGGACTATTGCAATACAATCAGACATGTCGGTAGTATGGTATATCAACAAACGGGCGGAAGCAGGTCTTACCCACTCTGTCGAGAGGCCATGTGAGTTTGGAAATGGGTGATATCTTCCCAGTGTGTTCTGGTGGCAATGCACATTCCAGGGACGACCAACGTGATAGCCGACCAGCTCAGCCAGGCAATCCTGATGCCTCACGAGTGGTCTCTGGTCTCTGAAACAGGAAACAGCGGAACCGATTTTCCGCAGATGGGGGCAGCCTTGCTGTGATCTCTTTGCCAGCCCAATCGGTGCCAAATGTAGCAGCTACGTCTCTCTCACCCCCCCTCTGGGGGAGTCACTGAGAGATGCACTTGTTCACGATTAGCCCCTGGGTCTCCTGTATGCTTTTCTTCCCTTTCCTCTCATTCCCAAGGTTTTTCAGAAAGCGAAATGGCTGGGAAGCAAACTGATCCTCATTGATCCTCACTGGCCTCGTCAGGTTTGGTTCTTTTTCCTTGGGCCTTTTCTCCTGGATGATCCTTGGATTCTGGACCCAGTCTCATACCTGTTGACTCGCATGTCAGGTTCGCTTCACCCCTCCTTACAGACCCTTATTTTGACAGAGTGGCTGCTCCAGTTCCATCCCTAGTCAGGTTTCACGACTTCTCGCCTTCTGTGACTCGTATCCTTACGTCTTCTCTTAAACCTTCCACTAGGAGACTGTAGTCCAGTAAATGGAGAAGGTTCTCTCTTTGGGAGGAGAAAATGCATGTTGACCCCTACACTGCCTCCATTCCAGTTATTTTGGAATTCTCTGAGCTTTTTCACCAAGGATCTGCGGCTGCCACTGTCAAAGTTCAATTGGCAGCAATTTCAAATTTTCATCTAGGTTTTCCAGATTCTAACGTGATGTCACATAAGCTCTGCAAAACCTTTCTTAGGTGCCACTTTAAGACCCCCTGTTCAAGAACCTTTGGCCTCCTGGGATTTAAATTTTGTGTTATCTAAGTTACCATCTCCACCCTTTGAGCGTTCTCATTCGTCCTCCTTGAAATTTCCATCTTGGAAGACTGTTTTGGTGGCTATCACGTCAGCCAGGCGGGTGTCCCACGTTACAAGCTTTGTCTGTTAAACCACCTTATCAGATTTTTCACAAAGACAGGGTGTCCCTTCGTACTAATCCCTCCTTTGTCCCCAAGGTCTGTTCCCATGTCACTTTGAATCAATCCATAGAACTTCCGGTTTTCTTTCCAAATCACTCTAACGCAGCGGAGTACAGGTTTCACCAGCTGGATGTCCATAGACAATTATGTTTTTATTTGCACCGGACTAAAGACATCAGAAAATCAGATCAATTATTAATTTCCTTTTCCGAATCCAGATTGGGCTTACCATTTTCCAAAGTAACTCTCTCTAATTGGATTTCTGGCTGTATAACGTTTACAATTAAGAGGGCAGACCTTTACCCTTTAAAATCAAGGCTCATTCTACCAGATCTCAGTCTACCTCTGCAGCCTTTCAAGCCAGGGTCCCACTTGATGATTGTGTAGCAGCTACGCGGGCTTCCCCTCCCACTTTTATTACTCATTACAAATTGGATTTAACCTCCAGGGGTAGAGCATCTTTTGGTTCCATGGTGCTCAGGAGTATTTTTCTTTGAGCCACCCAAGAATAAAGGCACTAGGGACACTGTTCCATATATAAGAATGAAGGTGAGACAGGACTATAGAACATAAAGACGTTATGTACTCACCATAACGTTCCATGTTTGTAGTCCATCTCCCCTTTCATTCTTAAGAACCTGCCCTCCTGCCCCCATCCTGGAAGTACCTGGAGACAGAAAAATGTTAATTTCATTATGTATGGAGACTTTTTAGTATTGGCTTCTTTCTGTATGTTATTATTTCTCCTAGTTAGCAGCAAACAAGATCTGGTGGTGCACCATGGTGGGATACCTACCTAGCCACAAGCCAACCAGAAGTCTTCCAGCCTGTAAATAGGCTAAGTCGGAGCCAAGGATCGGCTCCATTCCCATATGCAAGAATGAAGGGTGAGATACAAACATGGAATGTTGAGTACAAAACTTATTTTTTTATATACACTTAAACTATGTGACCAGAAAACAATCACCCCCCCCCCCCCCCAAATACTATATAAAATACTCTGTTAAAACATAGAAGATTCTCAATTTTCCATGTAAAATACACCAAGTACATACAGATGAAAAAAAAAATCACATTTTCAAGAGGCATTTGATATTAATAGCCTCATTAAGCCCTGGTATCTTGTCGTCTTGCAAAGAAATCTGCCAATTTAACTCTTAACTTCCATAAATTTCTTGACATCACTACTATAAAGGCAGGGGGTTAAAATACCTAATGCAAAAACATTTCTTTAAGTTGGTGCAAACTGGAATGTTTGGGTAAAGCATTTGTAACATCTGTATTCTTAATAGCTAACAGATACTCAGAGATTCGTGTGCACATTTTTCTTAGTCTTACGTTGGCAAGAATCACAAGTAGCTAAATAAGTCACACAAGTTGAATGGAATGTAAATCTTCCTTTTGCCCATAATTGTAAACCATTGTGCCCAAGGACAAAATTGGAACCTTCGTTAATATAGCTACACTATGTACAACCATTACGACGGAACATGCCGCACTTACTAAGATGGTCAGGAATGGGATATGTTCACAGAACTTCTTAAAGGAGAACTCTGCCCAAAACTTACAAAGTGTTTTTCCTTCCATGTAATCCAAGACGAAACACATTGCATACAGAAAAAAAAAAAACATTTGTTTGCCTTTCTTTCCTGCATCTGTCTCATCTGTTGCTTCACAACAGCTGCTTAAGAGTGGCACAATAATTGATAAGCCACTTATCCCAACAACAAAGCCATTAAGAAAGCAATGAGATTTAGACTCCTTGAGAATGAGACTTTCCACCTGTTACAATCACGTAGCCAGGTTTGCCACTGGCCTGCCTTTTAGAACACACCACTGTATAAATCTCTTAAAACTGGACTGGCTTGAACTTCCTAACCTTATCCAGTTCAACCTTTTGATCATGGCCAAGAAAATTCTTCTATATCCTGATAATACACCTGCCCTAAAAAATATTATCACCCCTTATAGCAATGCAAGACAACTACGATCTTCAAATAAACTGCTAATTCAAACTATCAAAACCTGTAATGCAGCTGGTGACTTCCTCTTTGCTAACATTGCTGGCAGAATCTGGAACTTACTACCAGCTGAAATTACATTGCTCTCTTCTCTAACTGAATTCAAAATCAAACTTAAACAACATCTGGCTCTAAACTAGCTTTGCCACTGTAACAAGCCTGGCTAACTTCAAACTTCATATTAAGTTATTTGTTTATTCAATTTTACTATTAACCTACTCTCTCTTTCTATCTTATCTAAGGGTTAATCTTTATCAATGATATTGTTTTCTATTTTTGTACATATCAAAAATGTATATTGTCTGGTTTTTATTATTGTTAAACTGTTGAAGTTTGTCCTGGAGATTTTCTCCCTGGGCCTCCGCTGAAAATGGACATATATATATCCAGTCGGACTATCCCGGTCAACAAATGTAAAATAAATAAAATAAATAAATAAATTTAAATGTGCTTTATCATTTAGATTGCTAGTATCACACATCAGATAAATAGTGTAGCATTTTTTCTACACTGTAATTTCTGCAAAAGTGTGTTTATTCTGGAGTTGGGGAAAGATTAACATCAAAGACTTTAATTCTAGCTACAGTATTTAAAACTGTGACTGCAACACAAACCATTTCAGCCCAAGTAACACCTATTAATTACAGGAGTCAGATTTATCAGACTTGAATACTGAACTGCAGGATTTACTTCATAGGTTCATAGGTGTGTACCAGGCTAATGGCCCTGGAGTCTTTACAAGCCTAGCGCATAGGATTACCCTGGCATCTTACCACCTGACCTTAGTTCACAGTGCCTCTGCCGAGTAGAGCCACTGGAGTGATCCCCAGGGTGAATTTTCTATTTCCCATCCACTCATAAAGATCTCTCTTGAAGAGGACCAGTGAGGTGCTTTGTTTCACATGTATATGAAGTCTATTTCATAGCATGGGCAGTCTCTGGGTTATGAACTTGTCCCTCCAGCATGTTCTGTTGTGATTATGAGTTTGAGGTCTCTGGAGCATGTGGTGCTGAGGGATTGGGATTTCTTTAGATGTAGCATTTCTAACAGAGCTGGGTCAGACATGGCTTTTAAGTCAAGTGGAGATCTCCTCTAAGTAGGCGATACGAGATGGAGAATAGTTGGAGATTTTTGAGTCTGTCCATATAGGACAAGTGTTTAAGGCCTAGGATCATCTTTGTGAGGTACTTTTGCAGCCTCTCCAGTTGTTGCTGGTGTCTAGTGAGGTACATGGCCAAATGGGGCATTGTACTCTATGATTGGCCTAATGAGGGAAGAGTAGTGGGAGACAATGACCTCTTTCTTCTTGGATGCAACACCCTTAGTAATGAGATCTGCCACATAGAAGGATTTTCTGACCAAAGTGGCAGGGTGGTGGTCAAGAGAGGTTGCTGTCAACCTGTGTTCCCACATCTCTTATAACGTCTTCTATGTTCCGTGGACTACCATTGATGTGGTAATTCATGAGAACCGTTTTTTTCCCAAAGATGGTGACACGTTTTTGGCATTGAGCACAAGGCCATGGTTCTGACATCAGCCGTTTGTCTCAAGTGAGGTCTTTCTATAGGATGTCAACATCACTTGGGGAGTTAATAGCTCCCAACTTGCAATAGTCTGCGAGCTTTGTCAGAGTCCCTTCGTGTTGGCCTGGACTTTAGAGAAGTAGATACCAAACAGGAGATGACCCAGGACCGAACCCTGTGGGACTCCACTCATGACTGGTCGGCAGTCTGACTTGGAGTCAGCTACCTTCACACTGTAGGTGCTATCTGTGAGCCAGTTTGCAGCCAACCTAGTGATGTAGAGGTTGATGCCTAGCTTAGTGGGTTTTTCTATGATTCCTGAGTTGGGAATGATATCAAAGGCCTTGGCCAGATCAGGGTAGGCTGTATGAACCACCTTGCCTTCATTCACAGTTCTGGTGACTGACTCAGAGAAGTTGAGCTGGCATGATCTACCCTTCACAAAACCAAACTGTGTGGGATCCACAGTTTGGAGATTCCCAATGTCCTTGTTTGTTAGGTCCATGATTATGCATTCTATAGCTTTGCATTCAGACTCGTCAGGCTAATGGGGTGATGGTTCCTAATGTCTGTAAGTGCCCCTCCTTTGTGGAGAAGGATGACTGTGGCAGTGCGCCATTTGGTAGGGACAAAGCCTGAGGTGAAGCTGTGATTGAACAGGGCAGACAGGTGAGGTGTCAGTTCACTCTGTAGTTCATGTAGAACACAGCCAGGGATATTGTCAGGTCTCATATAAGCTATATTCTTGGCCTTGGACAATGCTGTTTTAACCTGTGCAGCAGTAATACTGGGTGCCTGGCAGTTTATTGGTATTGTGATTGGTCCTTTTGGGGGATAAAGTTGGCACAGAATCTGTCAGCCAGTATATTGGCAATATCTGTTGGCTCGGTATAGGAGGTACCATTGTGCTGTAGCTCGGAGCAAATCTGGGTATTGCCGTGGAGATTCTTTACATAACTATAGAAGGCCTTGTGGTTGTCTTTACTTTCTGCTGCAATTCTGTTTCCATAGCTAGCTTTAGAGGATTTGATGAGGATCTCAACTTTTTGTTGAGGCTGGTAAGGGAGTTTTTTCAGTCTTGGGACTGCACCTTATTCCGCAGCAGTTTCCTCCTCCTGTTGTAGAGTTTGTTTATGGCAGGGGACCACCAGATTGGCTTCCTTTTTTTGGAGGAGGGCATCTTGGTTCTCTTGGGTATGGCGAGATCATGCATTTGTGTATGTGTTCGTACAGTGCATTGGTATACGAGTCAGCGGTCATGCAACTATTCTCCATTTGCATGGGTGCTGTGAAGTTAGCCACCTCTGTTTTTAGGTGCCCAAAGTTAACTTTGGAGAAGTTTTTCATGGTGGTTACCTTTGCGGGTTTGGGGGTGGGAGGGATGTGGATTTCCAAGGTGATTAGTTTGTGGTTGAATGTAACCAGGGAGGAGTTGACTATTGGTGTAGAGCAACAGTTGCCCATATTAGTAATGACCAGGTCAAGGATGTTGCTACCTGTAGTGGGGGTAAGAATGAGCTGGTTCAAGGCATTGGAATTAATGAATTACAGGAAACATTGGGCAAGTGTATTGGTACATGAGTAGTTTTCCCAGTTAATGGAGAGGTTAGTTTAGTAGCCCAGTATGGGAGTGTTAGGTTGGAACCTAATATTCTCCAGGGTGCTTAGGAACGTGGAGTGCAAGTCTTGGGACATGGTTGGGGATGTATAGCAGGCTGTGACCTGAATTGATGTCTTACCCAATGTTAGCTGTACCTGAAGTATCTCTGCGTTATGTTGGGTTACCAGTTTGGAGGTGTGCACATCCATTATGAATACAGAAACACCACCGCCTTTGGAGCTTCATCCAAGTTCTGGGGCCAAAAGGTGTGG
This sequence comes from Protopterus annectens, assembly GCF_019279795.1. NCBI lineage: Eukaryota > Metazoa > Chordata > Ceratodontiformes > Protopteridae > Protopterus > Protopterus annectens. The sequence continues at coordinate 516,635,480 of NC_056750.1, forward strand.
AATAAGTTAAGTAACTTTATTTACTTTTTAGTATTTAGTAAGTTAATAAGTAGAATAAGTAGTGCAGGGGTGCTTTCTGCTGCTTTCAACAAGGTCTCTGTTACAGCACAATTGTTAATGTTCTCCATTTTAAGGAGTGCTTCAAGCGAGTGCATTTTGAGATTTAGACTTCTAGCGTTGAGCCACATGACCCTCTGATTGCATTTGCTTGTAGTTGTTACAGTGGTAATTTTGGTCTGTGGAACACCGCCTAACAAAGGCACTATAGGGGTGGCAAGAGCCTTAGCCAGTATCTGGAAGCCTAGGGGTGACAGATGCAGGCCATCTCTGGCAAAAGCATCAAGGTCTGTCACTCATGTTATCCCAGGCAGACAGATACTGGATCCTCTTAGAATGACACCAAAAAGTTAGCCAGTTGTTGAAATCAATTGTTTTATGCTTGTACCGTGGTGTCATTCTGGGTGATGGTAGGATGCTGCTCAGGGCTAGGGTCATACCAGCCTGGGCTACATAATCCAAGGGCTCCGCCATGTCTCTCCATGTAGTCCAGGGAGTTGCGTCTCTGGTCATTCACACCCACGTGTACAGTGACAGTCGTATTTGTACCTGTTGTTGAGGGACCTGAGTGCATGCGTTATGTGGCGGATCCTGGCACCTGACAGGCAGCTGACTGTTACTTTCTCTTTTTTACTATTTCACTACGGTTGTGTACAGTTAACTGTTTTAACTGTATTTTTCATTGCTAGATAGTTTAATTACTGTAATTACATTTTTACTGAATTACTTAACTGTAAACTCCTTTCTCATACTGAAACTTGTATTTTTTGTTTGTGAGTACTCTGTGCATTTTTTGTGAGGTTTCTGTGTTCTAGTCAGGCAGCATATTCTGGATAGAGGCCTGCTGTTATCCAGGCCTGGTTGTTTTGTTTGTTGTTTCCTATGTTTCTGGCAGCCATCTTTGGCCGATAGAACACAGAGCACTGTGTGTAAGGTATTCACTGTAAATTTTCTTCATTTGTTAAACCTCTGTTTGTTCTGATTTCCTGCCAAGGAGTGTATCATATAATTGATTTGTTTGCAGTTAAACGCATTGTCTAGAGTCTCCTTGCTCCTTTATCTGTTTAAAACTTTCATTTAGTGGCTCACTGCTGTTTTTCTGCTGTGATGAACATTTCTGTAGTATTTTCTGCCTAAAATAGTGTAGCTAGTAGCTGTAATAGTTGATGTCCTTCAAGGATGCATCTGCAGTCATCACATATGGGTTGTCCTGCCTCAGGCAGCCCTTCGGTCGGCCGGATTCCAAAGTCTGGGTCCGGCGTCGGCTGATGTCGCCCTTTCCCTGACGTCAGAGCGCCTGGGGCATAAGAGTCAGCCGACGCCATCTTCCTCAGTCTTTCTTGCCACGTGGTGCCCGAAGCAGAAGCAGTTCGCAAGTGCCGGTCGGCCAGCTCCTGTAATTCAGCTACCGAAGACTTCAAAAAGCTAAGTACCCCGTTGGGGACTTTTTCTTGCCTCAGCCGATGTCAGATAAAGTTAATAATTGTTTAACTTGTGGGAAACAAATACCTCATAAGGATTTCCACTCTTACTGCCTCCCGTGCCTAGGCCCAGACCACGACGTCTCGGCCTGTTCAGCCTGTGCTTTCTTCAACCGACGCACCCTTAGACGTCGGGCGGAGTTTGCAGAGGAATTTTTTGGGGCTAGTTTTTCATACAATATGCCGTCGGAGACTCCGACTTAACATTTGATTAAGAAACGGAAGGACAAGGACTGACACACGCGGGCCGCGGTTTCGGCTGAAACCACGGCCAGGCTTACCGCGAGTGTCTCGGTCTCGGCTGAAACAGAGTCCTTGGTGCTTCCTACCACCGAAACCACTCAGCCGACTACCTCGGTCCCGGAGGCCCCGGCTGAATCTGTTACTGAATTCCCTACAGAAACTGGTGTTCTGGAACCTTCCGACACCATATCTTTAGACAAAACTACACCAGCACGTGGTGCAGCCAGGCCTCCTGCATCCATGTCCATTAAGGCATTCTCTAGAGCTAAAGCTGCTAAACTATCCAAAGCTTTGCCTCCCAAGGTTATCCCTCAGGGAACCACTACAGGTTCACAGATTCTAAGCTTAGCAGAGGACCTTATCTCCTTAATTAGGGGCTCTCAACCTCATCCGGACAGGGGCTCTCAACCTCTTCCAGACAAAAGGCCCAGGGTTGAGCCCTCTGATCCCCACTCCTTAGATGAGGCCTCAGATGGTTCTACTCTCTCGGACCACCAGGAGGAGGCTTTTTCGGTCTATGAGGATTCTGATGCAGAGGAATCTATTCCTTCGGCCTCCCCTCCTGAAGAGTTTTCCTTTGGGGAGACACTCCACACTATGAGAGAGCATTTCCAGTGGCAGGGCCAGGAATTCTCTGATTCCAGGAAGAGATTAAGGACCTTCTTGCATTTGCCTCAGCATAGACCTTTGGCTATTCCACCTGTTTTAAATGTCATTGATGATGTGTACTCTGAGTCTAGCACAACCCCTGATACTCTTCCTCCGGCTCCTGTCAAACCCGATAGGTACTACAGGGTCCCGGACTCACATCTTCACCTTTACAAGGCCCACTCTGCTGATCCAGAAACTATTTCCCAGGGCCCTAAAGGGGTTGCAGCTGCCACCACTAAAAATCCTCTCCCCTCTGAAAGGGAGTCTAGAGCTTTAGAGAGATGGGGTAAAAAAGTGTATACTTCTGCTACTCTTTCTATGAGGGCATTGAATTGTCAATTTCATATGATACAGTACCAAAAGTATTTGTTAGATGAATTGCATAAAAAACTGTCTTCACCTGAACCCCTAGATCGCAAATCACTTCAGGATCTGGTACATAACTCCCAACAGGTTAGCAACCATTTCTTGCAATGTGGTTATGATGCATTGGAAGCTTCATGTAGGTCAGCTATGACTGGCGCAGTCATACGTTTTCATGCTTGGCTGAAAGAACAGTCTCTGCCAGACCATGTCAAAGCAAAGCTTCTGGATGCTCCACTGGAAAAGCAAAAGTTATTTGGCTCCACGGCTCAGGAGGTCCTAAAGAAAGTTGAAGAAAAGGCAAAATCTGTACAAACTGTCAAAGATTTTCTCCAAGTCCAACCACCAAGATTCAGCAGGAATTGGCCTTCCAAAAATTGGTCCTTTCCAGACACAGAGAGGTTTCAGAGAGGCAAGAACAGGCGTGCCAGATGTAGAGGGCAAGCTAGAGGCTCCTACAGAGGGCGTCAATGGCAGCCTCCCAACCAGAGAGGTAATGCAGGACCTACAACTGCTGCACAAGGACAGGCTCAATGACTTTACTTTGACACCGCCTTCCAGGGCTCAATTGGAAGCACCCTTGGGCAGAAAGCTTTCTTTATTCTCAGACAGTTGGCACAGTATTACCAGGGACAAATGGACACTACAAATAATAGACAAAGGATACAGGTTCCATTTCCACACATTACCAAAAAGAAAAGGCATGCCAGACCTGCCACCAAATCAAAGGGCAGAGGCTTTGAAACAAATCTCCAGCTTAATGCAAATGAAAGCTATAGAAAAGGTTCCTCTCTCAGAACAAGGCCAAGGATTTTATTCCAGACTTTTCCTTGTGCCAAGAAAAGAAAAACAATGGAGGCCTATTCTCGACTTGTCCGCACTGAATACTTATCTCATTGTACCAAAGTTCAAAATGCTGACTCTACAGCAGCTCCTTCCCATGCTGGGCAAGGGGTCTTGGCTGGTAACTCTAGACCTCAAGGAGGCATACCTGCATGTCCCTATCAGACAAAGTTGCAGAAGACACCTCAGATTTCTTGCAGGTTCAGAGCATTATCAATTCTCAGCATTGCCCTTTGGCTTATATACTGCGCCCAGAGTATTCACGAAATGCCTGGCATCAGTAATTGCACACTGCAGACTTCAGGGGATTCAAATCTACCCATATCTGGACGACTGCCTTATACAAGCGGACAGCCAACAAACTTTGGTAAAACATTTGAATTACGCCATTCACCTACTTCAGGCCCTGGGATATACAGTCAACATTCACAAAGCAAGACTTGTTCCATCCCAAAGAATAACCTTTCTGGGTGCAAATCTAGATAAAACCACCCAAATGGCTTTCCTCACAGAAGAAAAACAGTCAACTACCAGATTTCTTCAAAAGTCTGACAAGAAAAACTCAGCTGACTGCAAGGAAAATCCTGCAGGCCCTGGGTTACATGGCTTCTTGCATCCTTCTGATTCCACAAGCAAGGCTGCATATGAGGAAACTACAATGGTACCTAAGGAGTTGATGGTCTCAGCACAGTCACAGCTTGGAAACTTTGATACCACTCATCCCATGCCTTCAAATGGAATTTTTGTGGTGGGCTCAAGCAAGCCAGTCAAACAGGGGTCTGCCCTTCAGCAAACCTTTAGCCAGCCAAACCATTACAACGGACGCTTCAGACCACGGATGGGGAGCGCACATGGAGGGCAGATGCATTCAAGGTCTATGGTCACAAAAAGAGCTACGCATGCGCATAAACCACAAGGAACTTCTGGCAGTGATACATGCAGTCGAAGCCTTCAAACCTTTTCTGCATCAAGGCCACCTACTAATAAGGACAGACAACACCACAGTTATGTGGTACATAAACAAGCAAGGAGGCACCCATTCATATCCTCTTTGCAGACTGGCAATGAATCTATGGGAACTTTCCTTGAAACTCAACATAGAGCTGCAATCTCAATTTGTGCCAGGGAAAGACAATATACTGGCGGACAGCTTAAGCAGAAATATCATGGATGCACAAGAATGGATGCTGCACCCAGACATCTTTCTACAGATAACACAATCATGGGGCAGGCCAGACATAGATCTTTTTGCCTCCCCCCACAATCATCAGCTGAAGAAATTCTGCTCAAGGACATACCACCCACAAGCATGGAAAGTGGACGCCCTCTCTTTCAGCTGGAGAACTCTTAACAGTGTATGCATTTCCACCTCTCCCATTAATGACCAAGGTCTTACTGAAGATCAGGACAGAGCAGCCAAAAGTGATTCTGATAGCTCCGGACTGGCCAAGACAGCACTGGTACCCACTGTTAAAGAGCATGTTACGCACAAAACCGTGGCCTCTTCCTCTATGGCCACTGCTCCTGACACAGCACAATTACAAAACTCTGCATTCCAACCTGAAAACCTTGCAACTAACAGCCTGGAAAATACCTTGATTCCTCCTCAGGATAGGCTATCCCAGAGAGTGAAGGATATTATCATGGAAGCTCGCCGGCCTTCCACAAGAAAGGCATATTCAGCAAAATGGAAAAGATTTCTCATTTGGAACACCACAAAGGGCCTAGATGTGACAGTGGTGAACATGGCACGTATCCTGGAATACTTGGCAGAAATGTTCCACAATGGTCTGTCGTACTCTTCCATTAAAATTCATGCTTCAGCAATTTCAGCAGAGTACAATACTGATCCACCTCTCTTCTCACATCCTCTCCTAAGGCAGTTTCTACGAGGGATTAAAAACATCAAGCCTCCAAGGACACCACCACTGCCTAATTGGGACCTTAACTTCGTGTTGGAAAAACTAACGCTGCCTCCCTTTGAACCAGCAGCATCTGCAGAGCTACAGTTCTTGTCTTGGAAGACTGCCTTCCTTCTGGCCATAACCTCAGCAAGAAGAGTATCTGAGTTACAGGTCCTCATGGCAGTGCAGCCATTTACTATTTTTCATCAGGACAGAGTCTTATTGAGAACCAATCCTACATTTATGCCAAAGGTGGTATCCAGGGTCTCATTAAACCAAGCTATTCATTTGCCTACCTTCTTTCCGAATCCACAAAACAAAGGGGAGAAACTTCTGCACACCCTGGACATACACAGACAGTTGCGCTACTACTTGGACAGAACTAAAAGTTACAGAAAAACTGATCAGCTGTTGGTAGCATATGCTGCTAGTGCACAAGGAAAAGCAATTTCCAAACAGACAATCTCAAAATGGATAGGGAATTGCATTCGTTTTTGTTACTCCTTTCATGGAAAAACTGTGCCAGCTAACATTAGACCTCATTCCACGAGAGCCACAGCCACCTCCACAGCCTTCTTAAGAGGGGTGGCTACCAAGGACATTTTAGAAGCTGCTACATGGAGCTCCGTGCATACATTTTCCAAGCATTACAATTTACCTTTATATTCCAGATCCAGAGCAGGCTTTGCTGCGGCAGTCCTGCAGGGCATTTTAGCTACACCATCCTATGCATAGATCCTCCACCCCCAGATTGGCTATGGTATTCTACCCATATGTGATTACTGCAGATGCATCCTTGAAGGACATAGTACAGATGTTCTTCATTCCACATTGCTGCAGTCCTAACTATTGGGGTAGTCCGCTGTCCAGTCGGCCCGAATACCAAAGTATATGGCTGACGTCGGTCAAGGCGCATTAGACTGACGTCAGTACGTCAGGGTACTAATGCGCATGACCGACGTCATATCCCCAGTCTTTTTTGCCGCATGGTCCGATGCAGAAGCAGTTTTGCGAGTGCAGGTTGGCGTTCTGAAAGTTTCTGAAGTCAGAGTTTCAGACCGAATCAAAGTTGGCTAAGTACCCCGTTGGGGAATATTTTGGTTTTTTCTTGCCTCAGTATTTAACCGGATGTCAGAAAAAGTGAATAACTGTATTTCTTGTGGGAAACAGATACCTCATAGGGATTACCATACTTTGTGTATACCTTGTTTAGGGCCTGAGCACGAAGTTGTTGGATGCCGCTCTTGTGCTAGGTTTAACAAACACACTATTAAGAGATGTCCGATAGGTATGCATCTGCAGTCAGGTTTTCCCTCCCACCTTCCCCTCTGTGGTATTTCTTGGGTAATACTCCCTCTTATAGCTAGCTGGGGTTATCTATTATGGTGTATTTGTTTTTTATTACTGTGCATGTTTGGAATATTTTGCATTTCTCCAAATTTAGCCTTCCTTAGAGGGCACCTGGCATCTGGGGCAAGAAAAACTGAGGAAGATGGCGTCGGCTGACTCTTTTATGCCCCAGGCGCTCTGACGTCGGGGAAAGGGCGACATCAGCCGACGCCAGACCCAGACTTTGGAATCCGGCCGACCGAAGGGCTGACTGAGGCAGGACAAACCCATATGTGATGACTGCAGATGCATACCTATTGGACATCTACATTTATGGTAGGTACAAAACTGTACTTTTTGTTTTACTTGGTGGCTTTGTAGTTACACACCCCTACTGTTGATCTGGGACACTCCTTCCAGTCTAGTGTCATTAGCTCATTCTACCTAATACAGTGAGAACATTTGAGAAGGCCAACCCACTTGGTTTAACCTTAAATTGTCTTCTGTGCCTCCTTTTTCCCTTGCCACTTTACTAAAAAAATAAATAAATAATTCTAGAAATCTCCTTGTGTTCTGGCCAAGTACGCTTCTCAGCTGATAAGTATATTTTTTGGCATTTTTTAACTGTTCAGAGTTGAATAAAAAATAATTGAATTCTGTTCAGAATACAGTTTGAATAAATTGCATTTATTTAAACTGTATTTGCTTTAATATTGCTCCATAATTGTGTGCTAGCTTTTACTGCACTTGATTTGTTTTAGTGCTGTTTTAGCTGCTTTTCTGTTTTAAAAAAAAAAAAAAATTCTAAGCTTGTTTCCTACCTTTTCTGTAACTAGTCTAGTCCAGATAAAGATTTGCTGTATCCAGGCCTGTTTGTAAGCTTCTGCACCCCCCCTCCCCCAAGCCTTTTTGTGTTGGAGGGAAGCCTTCCAGCTCATTAGTGGGAGTGGTAAGCATTAGATAGCCTATCTACCACAAGAGAAGTGGTTTCTGGCCCAAAAATTGTAGTTTATTGGCTGTTTGGGCAGTTTTTCCATCTCTTTTTCAACTTTCTAGTTTAAAAGCACACGTTTGAGCTTGTTTCATGCCTTTCCTGTAACTAGTCTAGTCCAGCTACAGATTTGCTGTATCCAAGACTGTTTGTAAGCTTCTGAGCAGTGCCAGTGTCTGCCATTCAATTTTTCTCTTAAATATGCTAATTCTCTCCTGTACTGCACTTTACTAGCTTTTGTCTAGCACTTTACCAGATGTCTTGTAGCACTCTTTGTAGCACACAAGTGCTGCCAGCAGTAAATGTTCTACAAGGAGACGGCTCCAGTACTTATTATTAATGCCCACCTCCTCCAGGCATGTCTAAAGGTCAGTGCCTTGTGCTTTCTCTTATTAACCTGGTGAACTTGCATCCTGCAGCAATGTAGCAACTGCCTCATGTACACTGACAACCCTCTCCTCTAACCTCCCTACACTCAAGACTTGCCAGAGATGCACTTGTATATCTGTATTGGAAGCCACACACTCTCCACCCAAGACTGGAATAGCTGGCCAGGAGGAGAAGTTCAACACTTGCACCACATGGAACACACAGCCCTCCAGAACACACACCAGCACTGCCTTGACATAAAAACACAAACCACGCATCCACCTTCGTGGAGACTCTCAATAAAAATCTACCCAGACAGCAGAGACCTCCAAGGCAGAAATGCACTCAACCACCACAACACTAATCACGACACACAACTCTACTAAACAGTGTGCTACTCAACCATAGCCCCCAAGGCAAAACAGCATGCCCAACACCCTAGTCATAGGTGACTCGATAGGGAGGCACACTGATGGTCCCACTCCTTAGGTTAAATAAGGAGAAAGTAGCAGTCAGCTGCCTGTCAGGTGCCAGGATCTGCCACATAACGCACACACTCGGGTCCCTCAACAAAAGGTACAAATATAACTCTTTCATTGTACATGTGGGTGTGAATGACCTGAGACGTACTTTCCTGGACTACATAAAAAGAGACCTGGAGGAATTTTGGGAAGAACATTTAACTCTGCTACATTTTCAAGGCTGTCATTCAAATATTCCTTAAAATGCTGCATCAGAGATGTCCACTAATGAAAATTGTAGGAAGCAAAGTTATTAAAAATGTGGATTGATGCTGACAGTGAAAAGTAAGCAGTCGCAGCAATGTCAACAGAGAAAACTACAGTAAATGATCCCCTTATCTTAATGATTTCTTTTTGTCCCTCTAACGTGACATAAGGCATTGACTGTAAAACAAAGTAAAGCTAGCCATGGCAGCCTCCTTCACATCATTTTGTGGTATAACAAATTAGAAAATTACAGTAACTATTTAATTTGATAGAGGCATTAGCAATGTAGAAAAGTTCAAGATTTGCTGAAAAACATTTTTTTCCAGTTTTTGGGTGCAGTTCTTTAAGATCAGAGTTCTTCTTTTAACAAAATCTAGGAGCCAGACCAAGCACCTTACTTAGATCCTTGCTGCCCGAAATATTTTCCAATTTGCACTTAAAATAGATGTTCTTCATGTTTCACTCATCACATTTGGCTTATCCCTGCCAGGGTAGCCCTCGACCAGCCCGAATACCAGAGACTTAATTTCTGTGTCTGTTGCTGTCACTTGAGGACTGACATCAGTTATCAGTGGTATAAAGTAAGGCAGCCGACGCCATTACATCAGTCCTTCTTGCCATGGAGTCTGAAGCAGTTCACATGAGTGCCAGTCGGCCGCTACCTGAGTTTTTGTTTCTGAAAAAATGTAAAGATAAACGCAGATTGCACAGGTCTAAATCTACCAACAATGCTTCCGTTAAGCTAGTCGTCAGTCCTCCGGTGCTCAGTGAAGCCCTTTCGCAGACTCTGATGCCCACTTCAGTTGATTCGCAGGTCACTACCGAGACCCTTTCAGAGTGTGGTATGCTGCAAAACTCTTCTTTGTCTAAGGATGTTGCAGTCGTCTCTACTGTGGATGGGTCTGGAGCCGCTGAGCAGGCACCAGCTTCCGAGGAATTTCTTTGCACCACCGAATCTCAACATAAGCCAAAGTCTTCTTTTGCGACTACCATTCTTTCGAGAGTTCCTTAGGCCCAGGGTTCGAACCACACTCAGGAAACCAGACTACCCACTCCCAGGCGCCTGCTACCTTGCCTCAGTCTCAACTGCTTAAAATGGCGGAAGACCTTATCATGATGATCAGGGGAAGCCAAGCTACCCCCTCAAAAAGGAAGAGATCTGTCCCCAGTAGTTTTGTCCGAAAAGAGTCAGATGAATCTGATGCTTCTGACAATGAAGACATGCAACCCCTCTCCACTTATGAGGATTCTGATGCAGAGTAATCCGTTCCTTCAGCCTCTCCCCCAGAAGATTTCTGCTTTGGGGAAACCCTAAATACTTTAAGGGAGCATTTCCATTGGGAGAATCGGGACTACCCTCAGTCTAAAAAGAGACTCGGGGGAATTCCTAGATCTATCGCAACACAGACTGTTGGCCATCCCCCCAGTCCTGGATGTGGTGGATGATGTCCTTGAATCCAGCTTGACTCCTGATGCCCTACCTCCTGCTCCCAGAAAAGCAGACAGGTACTACAGAGTCCCTGACGCACACAGATATCTTTTAAAAATCCAATAGCTGACCCTGAGGTCATTTCTCAAGGGTCAAAAGGGATTAAAGCAACCTCTGCTAAAAATCCCACCCCCTCAGACGGGGAGTCCCGAGCATTGGACAGTTGGAGTAAAAAAGTATACACCTCAGCTACTCTTGCTATCAGGGCACTAAATTGTCAGTTCCATATGCTTAAATATCAGCAACGTACCTTGATACTCCTTAAACAAAAAATGTCTTCCTTTTCTGCTTGGCCAGAATCTAAAGGTTTACAAGACTAAATGCATTCTGCAAGTCAAGTAACTAAACACACCTTGCACTGTGGTTTTGACACCCTTGAAGCTTCTTGCAGGGCAGCAGTCACTGGATCTGTCATTAAAAGACGTGCATGGCTTAAGGAACAGCACCTGCCAGACCATGCCAAATCTAAATTGTTGGATGCCACCTTGCACAAATAACTTATTTGGCACTAAAGCAGAGGTCTTAAAGCCTGGAAGAAAAAGTAAAATGTATGCAAACAGTTAGATTTCTTACTGGTCTAGCCCCCTAGGTTCAGCAGACTTTTTTTCTCCTCCAAGCGTTGGTCCTTTCCTGCTCAGAGTAAACAGGCCCAGCCTAGGCCCCATCAAAACAGACCCTCCCCAAGACAGCAGCCCCAGGGAATGCAGAGATCTAAGCAGTAGACTACCTCCACTTCAAAACCAGGGAGTTCTAAGCTACCCCCTTATGGTAAGAACTCAGAATGACTTGCCTCCTCTCGACCTCCCTTCTGCCCACCTTCACTTACCCCTAGGAGGAAACTCTCCTTTCACTCGAGCACCTGGGCCACCATCACCAGGACCAATGAGTTCTGAACGTTGTTTCAGGGATACAAATTCTCCTTCCACATCCTTCCAACCCCAGAAGGGTTCCCAGATCTATCACCAAATCAGCGGGCAGAGGCTCAAAAGCAAATCCATTCCCTGCTCTTTGAGGGCAGTAGAGCACGTTCCTGCAGAACAGATGGTTCAAAGCTTCTACTAAAGACTTTTTCTGGTGCCCAAGAAAAGAGGGCACTTGGCGCCCCATTCTCGATCTGTCCATTCTAAACACCTTCCTGATGATACCAAAATTCAAAATGCTCACCCACCAGCAGCTGCTACCCATGCTCTCCCAAGGACACTTGGCTGATCTAAAAGACGCCTACCTCCACATTCCTATTGGGGAATCGTGCAGAAAATATCTTCACTTCAGGGCAGGACCTCAACACTTTCAGTTCTCTATGCTTCCCTTTGGCTTATCTACTGCTCCCAGAGTTTTCACAAAATGCCTGGCTCTGGCCATTGCCTTTTGCAGACAGACATATTCAAATTTACCCCTACTTAGACGACAGCCTTAAGGCAGACAGCCAGGAAAAGCTGCTCAAGCACCCAACCTTTGTAAAGAGCCTACTAACTTCCCTAGAGTACACAGTCAACGAAAAGAAATCAAAACAGGTGCCCACCCAAAGGATAATCTTCTTGGAAGCAAGTCTGAACACAGCATCCCAGATGGCATACCTTACACCAGAGAAATTTTCCTGTCAGCCTACTTGTCTCATCTGGCCACCAGGCCCCAGCTTTCTGCAAGGAAAATCCTGCAAGCTCTAGGGTTTATGGCATCTTGCATACTCCTCATTCCATATGCCAGACTGCATATGAGGAAACTTCAGCGGTACCTAAATAGCCTTTGGTGTCGGCACTCTCAAGACCTGGAAACTCTTTTACCTATAGATCCTTGCCTCAGAAAGGAATTTCTTTGGTGGGCAACAGCATGCTCCCACAAGGGGGGCTTCCCTTCCCCCCACATCCCGCTACCCAGACCCTCACCACAGACGCATCAGACTACACTTGGGGTGCACACCTGGACCGCAGGTGCGTACAGGTCCAATGGAGCCCACAGCAAATCCCCCTGCACATTGGTCAAAGATGATAGCATTTAAACCCCTTCTCTCTCCAGGGGTTCTCCTGTTCAAAACAGACAACACCACTGTGATGTGGTACATCAACAAACAGGGGGGGGACCTGCTCCTATCCTGTATGCAGGCTGGCCATGACCCTTTGGCTCACAGCCTCTTCCATGCAACTACACCTGTTAGCACAATACCTACCAGGGTCTCACAACTCCCTGGCAGACTAATTAAGCAGAAACCTTCTGGGCCCACATGAGTGGCAGCTCAACAGAAGTACCTTCACCCTAATAACTCAGAAATGGGGAACCCCGAAGGTCGACCTCCTTGTCTCCCACTCCAACCATCAGCTCGGCAAATTCTGTACCCAGGAACATCACTGCATGGCTTGGAAAGTGGATACCCTGTCCTTTCCCTGGGTCAATCTCTCGGTCTATGCCTTTCCTCCCCTACCTCTCATCCCCAGGGTACTGCTCAAAATAAGGGAGGAAAAACCAAGGATCTTTCTTATAGCTCCAGACTGGCTCTGACAGCACTGGTACCCCTTGCTGTGCAGCCTGTCCCCACTGCCTCCATGGCATCTTCCTCTGATTCCAAATCTCCTAACACAGAGGGAAGGGAAATTCATGCATCCCCAATTGCAGACACTCCATTTAACAGAATGACGTATTCCCTAACCCTGAACCAATCTGCTATCCTCAGTAAACAGGTTCTGGATTTTATCTTGTGAGGCCAGATGCCCTAGCAGCATAGTCTTATGCAGATAAATGGAAAAGGTTCTGTACCTGGATCCAGGCTAAGGGGACCAGTACGGCACAGCCCTCCATCTCTCTCATCCTGGTGTGAGACCACACAGTGGTCTCTTTCTCCTCTACAAAAATTCATGCCTGTGCGTTTTCTGATCATTTTTTTCACTGAGCAGCCCCTTTTTCTCACACCCTTTGATCAAGTAGTTCCTCAGAGGGGCTAGCAACTTAAGGCTCCCCAGAAGGGCACCAACATCAGCTTGGAACCTTAACTTTGTCTTGGCAAAGCTCACCCTACCTCTTTTCGAACCAGGTTCTGCAGAGCAAAAATTTTTCTCCTGGAAGATGACCTTCCTTCTTGTCATCACTTCAGCCAGAAGAGTCTCTGAGCTGCAAGCAGTCATGGCTATGGAAGGCTGTGGAACCCTTTATCTTCCATGCAGACTGGGTATCCCTCAGAACTAACCCATCCTTCATGCCCAAGATGGTGTCCAGTGTGGCTCTCAACCAATCCATTCATTTGCCATCCTTTCCTATTCCCCAAAAGAAGGGGGAAAGGATTCATTACTCTCTAGATGTGCACAGACAGCTCGGATACTGTCTGGATAGGACTAAATCCTTCAGAAAGTCTGATCAATTGCTGGTTAGCTTTGCTACAGGGGCAGAAGGCAAAGCCATCTCCAAGCAAACCATTTCCAGATGGAGAGCACACTGCATCCATTTCTGCTACAAACAGCATGGTAAGCCTCCCCCCAAAGGGATCAGGACACACTCCACCAGAGCAGCCTCCAGCTCTGCAGCTTTCCTCAGAGGATTCCCCACTAGGGATGTCCTGGAGGCTGCCACCTGGACATGTGTTCACACTTTTACCAAGCATTGCTACCTGCCTGTCTTCTCCAAATCCATGACAAGGTTTGCCTCTGCAGTCTTGCAGGGCATCCTAGCCCGCTCCTAGCTTCCTTGATTGCCTCCACCCATTCCCTCGGCTTTGGGGATCTACCAAAATGTGATGACTGCAGCACTGAAACACGAAGAACATAGTACAGTTGTGTACACTTACCATAAATGTAGATGTTCAAGTGTATTCAGTGTTGCAGTCCTGGTTTCCCTCCCTCCATCCCCCTTTTCTCTTTCTCCTTTTATTACCATTCTTCCTTTTTGCTCTCTTTCCTTACAAGGGACATATTCGTACTTATTTTCCACTGGTGGGGTTCTTCCACCAGAACCTGGCCTACTTTGGGGGCTTCTGACAGGTTAGGGCAAGAAAAACTGTAATGGCGTTGGCTGCCTTACTTTATACCACGGACGACCTGATGCCAGTCCTCAAGTGACTGAAACCGACGCAGAAATACTAAGTCTGGTATTCGGGCCGGCCAAGGGCTACCCTGGCAGGGATAACCTAAATGTGATTGCAACAGTGAATACACTTGAACATCTACTTTTATGGTAAGTGTACACAACTGTACTTTTTAATATGGGCATTAGACAAAGTGGGTGAAGGATACCCAATCAATCAAAAATTCTTCATTACCATCCCAGGAACACTGTTTACTAGAAATATTAGAATGGTTAAAACCACTAAGCAAAATGTGTGTGTGTTTGTGGGGGTGTATCTTGTCCTCGTTAACACTACTGCTGAGGTTAAAAGCTTTTTTTAAAAAAGGGGTCAGTATAACCTCTGTCAGTGAACAATTGCTTCAGATTCAAAATTTCATCATCAAGCTTGGTGTCTGAACTAGTTCTAATAAACTGACCCCGACAACAATTTTCTTCATAAACTCTGGATGTTGCCTGTTAGAAACAAGATAGTTATTAACAAACATTACCTTCCTAAAAATATTAGTTTGAAAAGTGCCAAGAACCAAATCCATAGAGATTTCAACATCTAAAAAATTAACAGTAGTTCCTAAGCACTCTTTGGTAAAACAAAAATTAGGTACTGGCATTAAAATCATATATTAATAAATCAACTTTGTCTAACTCACCTTTTCAAACAAACAAAACAAAAATTATGTGCCTCCTGTAAAAGCCACTTTGAGAAATAAAGCAATTCCTGTTCCTGCCAGCTCATCACTAGGTTGGCATAAGAAGGTAACACTTACAGCACACAGACCTACTAAAATAGCACTGGCAAAAAATACACATAAATACAGAAAATCATACTCTGAGGCTCTAAATAAAAACCTGCAAAACCATCCGAGACCTCCAAAGCAGACACCCAAACAACCTGCACCTCCCATCACAAACCAGACAACACATAATAAACAAAATCAGTGTGCTGCACAATCACAGCCGTTAAGGTGAAGTAACATACTGAACACACTAGTACTACGTGACCCTAAAGTCAGGCACACTGACGTCCCACTCACTAGGCTGGACAAGCAGAAGGTTACGGTTAGCTGCCTGTTGGGAGCCAGAATCCGCCACATAACACAAGCACTTGGGTCACTCCAGAACAAGTACAAATGACTCCATTGTTCATGTTGGTGTGAATAACCTGAGACGTACCTCCCTGGACTACATGAAAAGAGACTTGGAAGAGCTGCCTGATCATGTAGCCCAGGCTGGTATGACCCTGACCTTGAGTAGCATCCTGCCCTCACCAAGAATGATCTCAGTATAAAGAAAAAATGATAGATTTCAACAATTTGCTAAGCTTCTGGTGTCATTCAAAGGGGATCCAGTGTCTGTCAGCCTGGGATGACATGCTCGACTAGCCGCGTTGCTTCGCAAGAGATTGCTTGCACCTGTCACCCCTAGGCTTTCGAATACTGGCCAAGGCTCTTGCTACCCACATAGTGCCTTTTTTAGGCAAGGCTCAAAAGTCAATCCCACCTCTGTAAACAGCACAATTAACAAAAAACTGAGGGTTATGCTACTTGACGCCAGGAGTTTAAACCTCAAAGTGCATGCGCTCGAAGCACTCCTTAGTATGGAGAACGTTGACATCTGTGCAGTAACTGAAACCTGGTTCAAGGCTGCAGAGACCACCCCAGCACTACTGGGCTACAACTCGTACTACACGTTTCGGCCACAGAACACGGACCACAACACAAAAGGAGGGGTTATATCTCTATTCATCAAGGATACCTACACCTCCAGGTTAGTGGTGCAGCATGATACCTCTGAGATTGTCCATGTGCAGCTAACATTGGGCAAATCTGCAGTGCAAATTGTGGCCTGCTACAGATCACTCTGAATCACCCAGGACCACCACTCCACCTTTCTGGAGACACTGGAAAACATGAAGGTCCTACCGAACACCCTGATATTGGGCGATTTCAATTACCCTACCATTCACTGGGAAAACTACTCGAGTACAAACTCCCAGGCCCAGCGCTTCCTGGAATTCATCAACTCAAATGCCGTGGATCAGCTGGTAAACTCCCCTACCGGAGGTGAAAACATATTGGACCTGGTCATCACCAACATGGGCGACCGGTGTTACACACCGGAGGTCAACCAGTCAGTGGTTAGATCAGACCATAAACTAATCACTCTGTATGTCCACACCCCAGCTAAGGAAACCACAGTAAAAAAAACTTTTCTAAAGCAAACTTCACCTTACTTAAGACAGAGGTGGTAAGTTTCACAGCCCCCACGCTAAAGGATAACGCTGCCCAAGATGCAGAAACCTTTACAAATGCACTCTATGAGCACCTACAAGGATGCATGGATCGTGACATCCCTAGCAAAACCAAGACTCACTCTTCTAAGAGAAGGAAACATGTTGGACCCCTGCCATAAACAGACTATATAATAGGAGGAGGAAACTACTTCAGAAAAAAAGCAAATCCTAAGAAGGAAAGGCGTCCCTGATCAGTATCAGTAAGAAACTAAGGTCCCTCATGAAATCATCCAAGGCTAACTTCGAAAGAAAGATTGCCGAGGATACAAAAGATAACCACAAGACCTTCTTTAGCTATGTTAAGAATCTAAGTGGCAACTCGCAGATATGAACTGAACTAGTGTAAAATAGCACAAAATGTACTGAACCTACTGATATTGCCAACATCCTGGCAGATGGATTCAGTGCACACTTCACCCCCCTCTCACCTCCAAAAGGGCCCACAGCAATACCGGAAAAGTGTAGTGTCCCAAAAATCACAGACGCACAGGTGAAAACAGCCCTTTTAAAAGCCAAAAACACAGCGTCAGTGAGACCAGATGGTGTCCCAGACTGCGTCTTGCACGAGAACGAACTAACCCCCACATCTAAACACGTTCAACCTCAGCCTCTCCACAGGCTATGTGCCCATAGAATGGCGCACAGCAATGGTAATTCCTCTCCGTAAAGGAGGGGCCACAACTGAGCCTGGTAACTATCGCCTCATAAGCCTGACTAGCCTGGTCTGCAAGGCTATGGCACGCATCATCATGAACACATTAACAAAGACATTGGGAACCTCCAAACACTTGACCCAACCCAGTTCGGCTTTAAGGGCAGATCACGCCTACTAAACCTGGTTGACTTCTTCAAGACAGTCACTAAGGCCATAGACAAGGGAAATGTGGTTCACACAGCCTACCTTGAAATCGCCAAGGCTTTCGACACCAATCCTTTCGACACCAATCCCCACTCTGGTATTACAGAAGAACTCACCAGTTTGAACATAAACCCCTACGTCACGAGATGGGTTGCAAACTGGCTTACAGACAGAACTCACACTGTTAGAATCGCGGGCTCCAGGTCCGGCTCTAAAACAGTCACAAATGGTGTCCCGCAAGGCTCGGTCCTGGGACCCCTACTGTTGGGCATATACTTCTCAGAAGTACAGGCAAACACAGGAGGACTATGGCTAACCAAGTTCGCCGATAACTGCAAACTGGGAGCCATAATTGACTCTCTGGCTGACACGGACATCCTCCAAAAGGGCCTTACTGAGACGGACACCTGGTGTCAAAAGTCCTGGCTTCAGGCTAAATGCCAAAAAATGCATAGTCATCCCGTTAGGGAAAAACAAAACACGCACGAATTACCACATAGGTGGCAGCCCCCTTAATACAGAAGAGGTAATAAGAGATCTGGGGACCCAGGTAGATAGTAATATGTCCTTTGACAATCATATTGCCAAAGTAGTTAGGAAATCCTTCTATGTGGCCCATCTAATTACTAAAGGGTTCACATCTAGAAATAAAGAGGTTATAGTGCCCCTCTACTAGTCACTCATTAAACCCATCATAGAGTACAATGCCCCATTTGGGATGTACCTCACAAGACGCTTCCAAAAGCTGGAAAGATCACAAAAGTACCTCGCCAAGAGGATTACTGGCCTCATATGTCCTATGCAGCCCGACTGAAAAAACTCCTTCTGTACTCAGTGGCATATAGGTTTCTCAGAGGTGATCTCTGCCTGACTTACAAAGCCATGTCCAACTCAGAATTGACGGACATGCTCCACCTAAACAGATCAAGTCACTGCGAGCCACGCGCTGTAGTGAGCTAAACCTCGCCACAACAATAAATAGAACATGCTGTTGGGATAGATTCCTGTCATAGAGACTCTCCATGCTTTGGAACAAAATTCCAAACTACATCAGGCAGAGCCCCTCACTAACACTCTTCAAGAGAAACCTTGACAAGTGGATGGGCAACAGAAAATACACCCCTGGGATCACTTCATTGGCTCTGCTTGACAGGGGATCAGTTAATTAATCGATGGGACGGCGAAAGCTAGCACACTGGCTAGGCTTATAAATGCCCCCGGGCAGATAGCCTAGTACCTACCTATGAACCTATTCTTGCACCCATAGCCACACCTCTTTTCTGTTTAAAATGATCCCTATTAAACACACAATTATTACCCAAAATAAGCTTGACAAGAATGCAAAGACTAACAAACGTACCATCAGAATCTGCAAAATCAAATTCCTAAAAAAACTCTTAACCCCATATCCTGCATCACTACATAATGATGTTATAAATGCTTTAGATAAACATTCCATAGTTTGTACCAACTTCAAGAAGTTTTTATTTTTTGTATTAGATTTTTTTTAACCCCCAGCCTTTATAGTGGTGGTGCCAAGAATTTTTGGACGTTAGAGTTAAATTGGCAGATTTTCTTGCAAGCAGACAAGATGGCAGGGCTTAATTAGGCAGTTAATATTAAACACCTCTTGAAAATGTGATTTTTTTTTTTTTTTTTCATCTGTATGTATTTAATGTATTTATATGTGATTTTTTTTTTCATCTGTATGTATTTATATGGGAAACTGAATTTTCTATGTTTGTAGCGTTGTCGCCTCACAGTAAGTCGCTGTCCGGTTCGATTCTCAGCTAGAGCGTCTTCTGCGTGGAGACGTGTGTGAATGGGCGTACCTTCGTTGAAGGTTGTGCGTCTGGGCTGGTAACTTGGCACGTAAAAATCAACTACCAATCATTAGCGGACCGGAGTTCCACTGTGGTGACCCCTAACCGGGAAAAGCCGAAAGACGCAACATAGAGTCTTTGTTTAATTATCTGGTTACATGGTTTGTTGGAGTGTATGTAAGGGTTGTTTTTACATTGCTCCGAAGCTCTTTAGAACTTCAAAATTAACGAAACCACTCCACTTAGCTTCATTTTCTGTGCCGTGCATTCTCTTTGTTTTTCACTTTGTTCTGTCAGTCTTTAGTAATTTGACAGTTTGTGCTGCTGGGTCCCCCCTCCCCCCCCTGCCGTTTTTTGTTTTGTTTTATATTGATCCGTAAGCAGGCTTGAGAGGATTTGTTTTCGGGTAGATAGCAAATGAGAGAGATGTGATAGAAAAGGGAGATAACTGGGACCGTGGTTTTGGGAGTGTAACGAGTTGACAAATTTTAAAAGTTCCCAACAGAGTACTGTTGTCAGAAGTATTGGGGGAGCAAATGGATGCAACTAAGGAAGTTGTTCATTTGAGCTGGTGCGCTGGGTCTGAATTGCCTAGATATAGTAAGGCTTTAAGTTTAATTCTGGTGGCTGCCAAAAACAATTGCTAGAAAATGGAAATCCAGAATTTAAACCAACTTTAATTGAAGTACTGAATATTGTAAAGGAGATAAAAGGACAGAATGTGGGATCAAAGGGAAGGCACAGATTGCCTAAAATAAGTGTAATTTGTGGGAACAATACATGCAGAATTAGATGGTTTGTTCTATTTTCTGTTAATGTTACATGTGCCTTTCTCTGAAATGATTTAATAAAGATGTTTACATTTCACAGTTGATTCTCAGGATGCAAAGGGCATTAGAAGAAATGTGTTGCAGAACGACTGTAGATGTAGAAACATTGCATGCGTTAGAAGACTGGGACTTGGTGCTGCATCTCTCTTATTCTTCTGCTAGTATTTCTCCCATCTCCATTGACTACTGGCTTCCTTCTTAAATTTGTTTCTTTCCAGTTTATTTTTTCCCCAAATTTTAACTAGTTTTAGGAGTTCCACAAATTTTCCTTGGTTTGTTCATCAGCTTTTTCTCCGAGGCAAAATGCTGTACTTGTGTTGTATCTACTTTCCTGTCTTGTCTTTGTTACATTTTAAAAGCTGTAACAATTTCAGATTTCTTTGATAGAATCTTTAAGTGCTTACATTTGAGTACAAGTTTTTCAGCAAGTCTTGTGCAAGAAAACTGTTTTTTATTTTTGCATCCTGTAAATGTCCTTATTTCCTTTGTAGTATAGCTCTATAGTACTAGTATCCCATTTGTCCTGTAGTTTTTTTCTTTCATTACATCTCCTTGGTATGTAGGAATAATCTAAACAGTATTTGTGTTACCTCCTTGAGCATGCCTTGCATCAAAGGATGCGGACTGTTTTTCTCTGTGGTATTTGTTAAAAGGCTCTAAATTAATTCAGTCGGGGGTTTAATTCTGGCTGTTGCTTCAAATTTTATATAGGTGAAAAGTTATGCTGAAAATGTGTATAGCAGATTTTGAACTTAAACAGCAGTTTTCATGCCATATGTCATCTTGTGTACAAAAAAACAAACTAATCTGTGTTTGTGTATATGAAATGTACTTTTGGAAGCATTTATATTCTCTGCTCACTCACTACATGAGATTATTTTATTTTAGAAACTGATTCTTATTTGAAGGACTACAGATGCTTGTATTATATGGTTAGTGTTATTTTTTTCTTTGTTAGTCTGCTGACTTTATTGGTTGAGTAGGGAAATTTCTGTGTACTTGTATTCACATTTGGTATTGCTTTTAGTTTATAATTAACTCCTAAAAATATATGTATACTTAATCTGTTACAAGAGAGTGAGAATGTTTGTGCAACAACAGGAAAGGAGACATTCAAGGAAAGGATGTAATCTGTGCAGTTTAGGTCGTCTTTGTGAGTCTGTCTCATAACTGCATGCAGGTTTACATAAAAAAAAAAAAAAACTGGCAGGACATTGCAAGACCCCTGAGGAAATCCTGTTTCTTTTTGCATGCACTCCAGCAGGCGGACTTATTTGGTTGCTTAGTAACCGAAGATTGTAAAGATGACCGCCAAGGCACATATGCTATTTTTGACTAGAATACCAAAGGCATTTCTCTAAGCATTATCCTGAGATGGGTATGGTGCTAAGTATGTATATCGGTGTTCTTTAAAAAAAAAAAAAAAAAAAAAAAAAAAAAAAATACTGCTTTGTGGAGTCAATGTTGAGCATGGTGTAGTTGCCAAGTCTCAGAACTTGGAAGGGCTGTCCTTGTGCCTTAGTCACTTTCTCATGGAAATTGTCACTGTCTCCCTGTGAGCTGCCTAGGGTGGCCATGGTGGTGCAGCGGTTAGCGTTGCCACCTCACAACAAGAGGCTCTCCGGTTCAATCCTCTGTTGGCGTGCCTTCTGTGCAGAGTCTGCATGTCCTCCCTGTGGTCGCGGGGGGTTTCCTCCGGGTGCTCCAGTTTCCTCCCACATCCCAAAGACTTGCTGTAGGTGGATTGGACACTCTAAATTGGCCCTAGGTGTGAGTGCGTGCATGTGTGTGCCTTCTGTGGAAGGTTGGGCGCCGGGCTGGCAACTCGACACCATAAAACTCCACTGCCAATCATGAGCGGACAGGTGATCCGCTGTGGCAACCCCTAACCGGGAAAAGCCGAAAGAAGAAGATCCCTATGAGCTGCCTGCTGTGTGTGGTGAAAAGACAGCCGTCTTTAAAGCGTGCTAACAGTATTTGTCCTTGCAGAAATGGCTAATTTACAGCTAAATGCACTGTCTGGGAGTTTGCTGTTTACCACCTTGTCAGTACTGAAGGATAACCTAACTTTTCTATGAGATGCCTGTGGATTTCCTGTATATGCTGATGTATCACTATCATTCCTTCCTCATTTTTTCTTTTTGCTGAGATCATTTACTTGCCAGAGGTGGTTCTTAGTTTATTTTTTGTTTTTTTTTTAATTGCTTTTTAAATGGTTTAAGTTGAGCAGAAAATTAAACATTTAGTTTCATATGTAGCTTTCTTAGAATTTAAGTAGCAATTTTTTGAACATTCCTAGAGTGTTGTCCAGTTTTTTTTCTTCCATTTTTCATAAAATAGCACTACCAGTGTGTTCATAATGCAGCCAGACTAGAGAAACCTTTCTTTCACAAAAACTTTTGGTGCGACGACTTGGGCAACAGAAAGTAGAAAAGGCTGTTGCCAGATTTGGAGAGCCTGTAACAAGAAAAATAACTTGAGGTCCTGTAGAGGTATTGGAGATATTTCAGAAATTTTATGAAAATTTATATAAAGCTGAGTAGTGGGGGAGACTGAGAAAAAACACACGTGGAAATACTTGTGGAAGATTTCAATATGCCAAGGTTAGAGGTAGATAAGGCGGAACAGATAACAGTTAAAATAGGAGAAGACGAGATAAAAGTAGTGATGTACAAACCATATCTAGTCTCCGGGTGTAGATGATATTTTTATTTATTTTATTTTACATTTATTTTACATTTGTTAACCGGGCTAGTCTGGCTGGATATATTTCCATTTTCAGCAGAGGCCAGAGGAGAAAAGCTCCACAAAGACATAATAACTATTACATAAGATGCAAAAGAGAGCAGCATACAAAGTATTCTGTATCAGAACAATATTATACAAAGAGTCAAACTTATAATAGGCACAAATAAACAGTTGTACAAAAGTGTACTTATGGCTCTTTGAAGCAGAACACAGGCATACGTTATTTAAAATATTCAAACATTATAAGAAAGAGAAAAGGGTGTTTAAGGACAGCTAAGTAAGTAGGATAGATTATATTAGAAATTTCTAGGAGTCTTCAGTAAACTGAGTAATATAATTAGGAATGAGAAGGATGAAGGAGAGGTAAGTGATAGAATAGTGAGAAAAAAAGTAGAAAGGTAGCAAAGATCACAGAGATCAAGGGGTAGTGGGATGAGCTAAAATACATGGGTTCAGTCAGGGTTAAGGCAGGGGCATAGCCAGTGTTTAGTAAGGTGGAGTCTAAGTTTTTGTTTGAAGAGGACAGGAGATAAAATAGAAGTTAGTTCAGTGGGCAATAAGTTCCAGTGCTTACCAATGGAGTTAGAAAACAGGAGTCACCAGCAAGATTATTGGATTTGGTAGCAGAGACTAGGAGTTTGTTAGAGGAGCGGAGAGAGCTCAGGTTAGAGTAAGGGGTGAGGAGGTTAGAAAATGAAGGAGTGTTGTTTGGCAGATAAAAGATTTGTGGATGATGGGAAGTTGAGAAAGAAGCAACATGTTTTGTAATTCAAGCCAGTGAATTTGTTGTAGGTTCAGGCAGTGATGTGTTCTGAATTGATTACCAGTAACAAATCTAGCTATACTATTGTATGTAGTGGTCAATTTAGTAAGATTAGTTTTCTTTAGGTTGGTGTAAATTGGTGAGGCATAGAGAAGAGTGGAGATGAGATGAGAGTGAGCCAAAGTAGCTTTGGCTGTTGGGGATAGGAATGTTTTAATTCTATAGAGGGAGCCCAGTTTTCTATGTACAGTTTTGATAGTGTTGTTTATGTGATAATCAAAGGTAAGATTGTTATCTATTGTCACACCTAGTAGTTTGGTAGAAGAGTCAGGTGTTATGAGAGTATTGTTAATAGAAGAGATAGAGAAGTCCAGTGAGGGGATCTGGTAGTAGGTTTGAAAAGGAGGAGTTTTGTTTTTGGCATTAAGAAGTAGGCAGCGTTTTAAAACCATGCTTCCACTAAACGGAATACATTTTGTGTAACAGTTTGAAGCTCTGGGATGGTTTTGCAGAGCAGATGAGTGTGGAGTCATCTGCATATTGTATGCATGTAGCTTGGGGAATAGCTACTTGTAAGTCATTTATGAATAGGGAGAAAAGAAGGGGCCCAAGAATCGAGCCTTGTGGTACACCGAGGGAGATTGGGAGAAGAGAGGAGAGTTTATTCTCCCAGAGTACCGCTTGTTTCCTGTTAGAAAGATAGGAGGTGAACCATTGGATGGTATTTGGTTCAATAGCAAGTGATTCCAAGATCTTTAGGAGAAGAGGGTGATTGACCATGTCAAAAGCTTTAGATAGGTCGATGAAAAGTGCAGAAGAAAGGGTATTATTATTGCGGTTTTTGTTAATGAAATCAGTAAAAGAAAGGAGAGCAGTAGTAGTACTATGAAAAGGCCTGAAGCCATGTTGACAATGAGATAGTATGTTATGTTTAGTTAAGTGGGACATTAGCTGTTTGTGAATACATATTCCCGTGGAAGTTTCAAAGCTAGGAGGGAAGAAAGTGGTAAAGATCTGGAAGATTTTCTTTAACTGCATTTTAGCACCAACATCCTGGAAAAAAGCTGTGGTGGCTGTAATACCTAAAGAGAGTTAAGACCTGTCTGATTCAGCTTCACATAGGTCCATTTTAGTTTTAAACCATTATTAATTGTTTGTCTGTAATGATTAGTAAATAATGACAAAGGTGATGGCAAAATTGATATATACATTGTATAGATATAAATTGTGTATGTATGTATGTATATATATATATATATATATGTGTGTGTGTATGTATGTACATTTTTTTCTAATATAGTTATGTAATAATACAGACCATTGTGGTTTTGTGAAGGGGGAGGCAAACATTTGACAACATTAAGGTGATCGAAAGGGAAGCAGAATGTAAGAAAATATCTCTGTTATTGGTGAGTCTTGATGCTGAAGAAAGCATTCGGCAGAGTAAGCTGGGATTTTGATTATAGACAGTAGAAGCATTTGCATTTTCTGATGCAATAATAAGGTTAATTGGGATATGTGAAGGATTGGAGGGAAAAATCTAAGTGGGAGGGTTCCTCTCTGATAAGTTGTGTCTGAATAGAGGAACTATGCAAGGATGTCCACCTTCATTTTTATTTGTGTGTTATTTAAACAGTAAACCACGCCTGCGTGTGGGTAATGCTGGAGTTTCCCATGGTTGGTGTGGTTTGGTCACAAGGGCGAAGCCCGACTGACCAAACCAAGACAACCGTGGATAAATCCAGCATTACTCACACCCAGAAGTGGGTTATTGCTATTCTACAATGACATTATTTAAGAAAAGAAATACTTACTTTTTTTAAATAATGGCATTGTATAATGCCTCTGTGCTGACCTTCTGCAGCTGTCCGGTATCCTGCTGCAGTTCTGATGTACTGCGTATGCTTACGCAGTACATCAGAGCTGTGTGTGGAAGCAACGGAGAAAGGAATATCTCAGTTGCTTTTTTAAAGCTGTCTCGCTATGTTAAACTCGTTTCTAACATAGCGAGATATCTTTAAAAAAAGCAACGGAGAAGGGAAGATCTCCATTGCCTTTTTTTTTTTTTTTTTTTTTTTAAGATATCGCGCTATGTTAAACTCGTTTAACATAGCGAGATTACAGCAACAGAGCTCTTCCGTTCTCAGTTGCTACCAAACACACACAAAAAAAAAATCAAGACTTTATACTAATGGAAAAAGTCCGGGTGACCGGACCATTTTCCATTAGTATAAGTTGGATTGGTCAGCGTGTCCGTTGTAAATCAGCGTGCACGTTTTGGAGTATTAAAGGGTGGGGGGTCTTTGTATAATTATATATGTGTGTGTGTGTATTTTGTGTATATGTATGAGTGTGTGTATGTATATATATATATATGTGTATGTGTGTGTGTATAATATATATATATATATATATATATATATATATATATATATATATATATATATATATATATATATATATATATATATAGAGAGAGAGAGAGAGCGTGTGTGTGTAAAAAGCATTGGCAAAAAAAAATAAGGAACTCAGAAGTTTAGGGATGCAATTGGTTTGATGATATGGAAAAGTTGGCTTTATTTGCAGATGATATTTTTTTACTTGATGGAACCAGATAAGAACATCTCAGTGTTCTGGAATATTCTGAGACTGTTTTTTTTTTTTCTTCTTCTTTTTTTTTTTTTAATATAAAATTTATGAATATAAAACTAAGGCTATAAGCCTATAGCTGTAAACTGTGAACCTGCACATGAATTGTTCTAGCAATACACTTGTATATGGGAGCATTGAATTATTTAGGAGTATGGATTAAAATGCATTCGGTTATAGTAGCTAAGGATATGTGGGAAGAGACTAAACAAAAGATAGTACAAAAACTGAGAAACTGGAAGCTTTTGCCTATTGATACAGATAGAAAGATAAACCGTAAAACAGTTTAGTCCCTTTAGATTTATTCACAGGTCAGGCATATGTTTATCAACTAGAGGAGTGGATAGTAATTAAACAGCTGAGGGATTTTATATGGGAGGGGAAGATGATTTGGGTGGGAGAAGTTGATCCTCTGATAGGTCTGATTACCTGATATGAAGAGAGATTTTCAGAATTGTATTCTCAAGGCTGTTGCACATAATGCAAGGAGAAAGCCACAATTCAAAGTGGAAAGGGATATTGATGAAGCGGGGGAAGGGGGATTCAAGAAATAAGGAAAGAATTGGATTTTGGACGCAGGTCCTTAAGGAAAATAACAGTCCTACAGAATATAATATTTGTAAAGTAACCAAGTATACTAAGAAACAAGCCAAAATAGGAATGGAGAAAGGGTATTCTGTTAAGAGATGACTGCAGTTAGGGGTACATAAATAAACAAGAGGTTGCTGGAATTTACTGGAGGATAATGCCAAAGGAACCAAGATATTGGGAAAAAATAATTTTAGAAAGGCAATAGAAAGGGAGGAAGCCAAGAAAACATTTGGATTGAAGGCTAGTGATTGCCTTCCATATCTGGGAATGATATTGGAGTATAGATAAAGAGAAGGGGATAGGGGAATCCTAAATGAAAGACCTGCACCAGTTTGGTTCGTAGCCGGATCAAGAAAAGATGCTGCTGTTAAAGGGGTAGTTACTAGAGCATATGAAATTGCACGATTACTATAGGAATCAATGAGAAGAGGTCAGAAAAGATTGGTAAGAGACTAATTATGCAATTCACAAAGAAACAATGGGAGGACATATGTATGGTTCCCACATATGCAACAAAATGTAGAACATTTAGGATTTTTTCCTTAAAGTATTTGCATAGATACTTTCATACCTCAATGCAGACTCCAAACAATTTTTAATCAGGTAGATGGCATGTCTTGGAGCTGTTATGGGTTAGAAAGGTCTAAAGGTCTAACTGGGAGTATATGTTTTTGGGAGTGTAACGAATTTGCAGACTTTAAAAATTCCCATACCAAATACTCTGTCAGGAGTGGCACATGAGCAAATGAATGTAACTAAGGATGTCATTCTCTTCTTATGTTGCAGAGTTCATAACATGAGGGAGTCTGCAGCAGGCTGCCCCAAACATCTGGCCAGTATACAAAAGTCTTATGTTACTGTAAGGTACATACGACTTCACACACAGGATTGCATCCGACATCGGTCATAAAGTGACATTGGGTATATAACAGATGTCAGCACGTATCATTCTCAGAACTTTTCAGCAAAGTTGCAAGTTCCGATTCAAAGTGCCCCGTTGGGTTTTTTCTTCAACTTTTTTTGTGCTACTGCTGTGTGTTTAGGATGATGTTCATCGTGTTTCACTGTTGCAGTCATTACTCTTGGGTTATCCTGCTGGCAGGCTACCCGCAGTCGGCCTGAATTCCAAAGTCCTGGTCCGGCGTCTGTTCCTGTCGCCTCTTCCCTGATGTCCGTGCGCCAGAGGTATAAAAGATGCAGCCGACGCCATTTTCTTGAGTCTTTCTTGCCGCCCGAAGCAAAAGCAGTTCGCAAGTGCCGATCGGCCGACTCCTGAGATTTTCAAAATCGAATTTCAGATCCGATGTTTTCATTAAAGCCAAGTACCATGTTGGGGAAACTTTTTTTTTTCTTGCTCCAGACCAATGTCAGAAAAAGTTAACAATTCTATTTCTTGTGGGAAGCAAATACCTTATAAGGATTTTCATTCTTACTTTATTCCTTGCCTAGGCCCCGATCACGACGTTGGTAGCTGTCGGTTTTGTGCAAGATTTAACCAACGCACTATTAAGCGTCTGTACGATTTTGCCTTTCATTACTTTGGCCGAAGGTTTAATTATATAATGCCGTCGGAACAACCGACGACGGGAGTTTATGAAAAGCACAAGGGAAAGGAAGAGGACAGCCATCCGAGGTCCAAAACCGACAACGAGGCCCCCACTAGGCCATTCGCCGGTTCTCAGTGAGGTGCTTTCGCAGCCCCTGACGCCCGCTACCTCAGAGCCACAGGCCGCTTCCAACTCCCACGTGGAGCCGACTAGGCCTCTGGATACTCAAGGTATTGGACTCTCGGAAACTTCCTTCAGATGGGTCCAGAGCTGCTGAGCAGGCATCTGCTTCTGAGGGTGTTTTCAGACCTACACAATTATATGTCAAGCCAACCTCAACTTCTAAGACTAAAACAGCTCTAAAGACAAAGAAACCAGTACAGCATTCTCCTGGACAGACTTCCATGCCTAAGAAACAGATGCTTAAAATGGCCGAAGACCTAATTACTTGGATCAGGGGTTCCCATCCCCCTCCTGATAAGAGGCCTAGGCAAGAGACAGAATATGACTCTTCTGATCAGGTTTCAATTTCCTCTGACAACTCTTCTGAACAGGGATACTCTTTTCCTCCCTATGAGGATTCTGATGCTGAAGAATCTATTCCTTCAGCCTCTCCTCCTGAGGATTATTCTTTTGGGGAAACCCTGCATACCATGAGGGAGCATTTTCACTGGGAGAGCCAAGATTACTCAGAATTTAAGAAAAGGCTCAGAGACTTTCTTTTACTACCTCAGCACAGACCTCTTGCTATTCCACTTGTTCTGGATATTGTAGATGATGTATTTTCAGAGTCCGGCCTGTCTCCTGACTCTTTACCCCCCTGCACCTGCTAAGCCAGACCGATATTACAGGGTTCCAGACTCTAATAAATTTCTATATAAAAACCCTGCTGCTGACTCAGAAATCATATCTCTGGGTCCCAAAGGGGTCAAGGCTTCCACTGCAAAAAACCCTGTCCCCTCTGATATGCATTCTAGGGCACTGGACAGATGGGGGGAAAAAAGTTTACACTTTTGCTACCTTGGCTGTAAGGGCTTTAAATTGTCAGTTTCATATGCTTAAATATCAGTGATACTTAATGTCACTGCTTAAACAGAAAATGTTGACACATTCTGAATGTTCTGATAACAAGGAAATGCAGGATTTATTGCATGCAGCTGAACAAGTGGGAAAGCATACTTTGCAATGTGGTTTTGATTCACTGGAGGCCTCTTGCAGGGCCGCTGTTACAGGTTCTGTCATTAGAAGGCATGTTTGGTTAAAGGGACAGAATCTGCCTGATCATGTCAAAGCAAAATTATTGGATGCTCCATTACAGCTTGATGCTTTGTTTGGTGTTAAGGCAGAAGAGGTGTTGAAAAAAATGGAGGATAAAGCGAAATCCATGCAGACATTTTAAGGATTTCCTACATGTACAGCCACCCAGATTTAGCAGGAACTGGCCTACAAAGAATTGGTCCTTTCAAGTGTCAGACAGACCACAAAGAGGCAGATATAGATGCCCCAGAGGCAGATCCCAGCCCCAAGGCTCATACAGGCGCCTAAACAGTAGGGTACTTCTACCTCCAAAAGCAGAGAAGACAAATCACAACCATACAGGAAACAGTCTCAATGACTTTCCTCTGCCAGAACCAAGCACTTATCTTTTGGCAGCCCCCTTTGGGGGAAAACTAGCACTTTTTTCACCAAATTGGCACATGATTACCCAGGACAAATGGGTCTTGAACATAGTGTCTCAGGGCTACAGGTTCCACTTTCACACCCTGCCAAAGGCAAAAGGTATGCCAGACCTACCACACAATCAGTGGGCAGAGGCACAAAAACAAGTTTCATCCCTCATGGACATGAGGGCCATTCAGCAAGTACCACAAGAGGTGCAAGCTTAAATACAACTGCCCAGATGGCTTATCTCACGCCAGACAAACAAAGGCAACTGACATCTTACTTCAAAATGTTGGCAACAAAGACCCAGTTATCTGCAAGAAAAATTCTGCAGGCTTTGGGCTTCATGGCATCTTGTATTCTGCTAATTCCATATGCCAGACCGCATGTGAGGAAACTACAATGGTATCTAAAAAGTGTTTGGACTCAGCATTGCCACAGCCTGGAAACATTAATTACCCTCATTCCCTGCCTGCAACAGGAGTTTCGATGGTGGGCACAGGCCTGTCACCACAACAAGGGACAGCCATTCACTTTACCCACAGCCAGGCAGACACTAACAACGGACGCATCAGATTATGCCTGGGGGGCCGTTATGGCAGGCAAATGTATTCAGGGCACATGGTCCGCAAGCCAGATGCATCTTCATATCAATGAAAAAGAGTTGCTAGCTGTTCAGAATGCCCTGACAGCTTTCAAGGATCTACTTCATCCAGGACAACTACTGATAAAGACAGACAATATTACAGTCATGTGGTACATAAACAGGGAGGAACACATTCCTACCCTTTATGCAGACGGGCTATGATCTTATGGAACACAGCTTTGACCTACCAAGTACAACTACAAGCACAATTCCTGCCAGGAAAGGAAAACATATTGGCAGACGAATTAAGCAGAAATATGGTAGACCCTCACGAGTGGAGACTACACCCACAAGTATTTTCAATGCTAACTCAAAGATGGGGATGTCCAGACATAGATCTATTTGCCTCCCCAACAATTGCCAATTACAAAAATTCTGCACAAGGACTTATCACTCCCTAGCCTGGAAAGTGGACGCTCTATCATTCAGTTGGACAATACTGACAGTCTATGCCTTCCTTCCACTACCTCTATTGACCAAGGTATTATTGAAGGTCAGATCAGAGAGACCACAAATGATCGTCATTGCTCCAGACTGGCCACGTCAGCACTGGTACCCATTACTAAGGAACTTGACTCGCAGCCCTCCATGGAACTTGCCTCAATTCCCACTACTGTTGACTCAGTTTCTATCAAACCCATCACAGCCAGCTCAGAACTTTAAATTTAGCTGCATGGAGAATTCCTTAAATTATCAATCAACACTTCTCTCAAAGGACGTCCTGAATGTAATTATGGAGGCCAGGAGGCCCAGCACCAGGAAGACTTACTCAGACAAATGGAAAAGATTTTGTGCATGGCACCAGGCTAAAGGTCAAAATCCTTGGACACCAAACATTCCTCACATACTGCAATACCTAACTGAGATGCTACACAAAGGCCTTTCCTTCTCCTCCATTAAGATCCATGCTTCAGCCATTTCAGCTCACTATAATACGGATCCCCCAATTTTCTCACACCCTTTACTTATGCAGTTTCTCAGAGGGGCTAAGAATATAAGACCCCCCAGAAAACCACCAACACCAACTTGGGACCTGAACTTCGTTTTAGAAAAGTTAACACTACCTCCTTTCGAACCAGCCTTCTCAGCAGAACTACAATACTTGTCTTGGAAAGCAGCCTTGTTACTGGCTATTACCTCAGCACGCAGTGTCTCAGAACTACAGGCACTTATGGCAGTGGAACCTTTCATCATTTTCCATCAGGACAGAGTCTCTTTACGAACTAACCCTACCTTCATGCCCAAGATAGTATCCAGTGTGGCTTTGAATCAGACCATTCATTTACCCACCTTTTATCCTAACCCACAGAATAAAGGAGAAAGTCTCCTTCACTCTTTGGACATTCACAGACAGCTACGTTACTATTTAGATAAGACAAAGATCTTCAGAAAAACTGACCAACTCTTTGTATCATGTGCTGCAGGTTCACAAGGAAAGGCTATTTCAAAACAGACCATCTCCAAATGGATAGCACATTGTATCCGCTTTTGCTACTCGCACCATGGGAAGGCAGTGCCTGTCAATATTAGATCCCATTCTACCAGGGCTACTGCAACCTCGGCAGCCTTTCTCAGAGGGGTTCCAACCAAAGACATTCTGGAGGCAGCTACTTGGAGTTCAGTGCACACCTTTACCAATTACTACCACCTTCCATTATACTCAAAAACCAGAGCTGGTTTTGCCACTGCAGTTCTGCAGGGCATCCTAGCATCACCTAACCCAGTTTAGTACCAGCCACCCTTCCATAGCTTTGGGATTCTACCCAAGTGTGATGACTGCAGCAGTATAGCACGATGAACATAGTACAGATGTCCTTCAAGGATGCATCTGCAGTCCTTACAAATGGGTTGTCCTGTCGTCAGGCAGCCCTTCGGTCGGCCGGATTCCAAAGTCTGGGTCTGGCTTCGGCTGGTGTTGCGCTTCACCCGACGTCATAGCTGCAGTTTTTCGGGTATAAAGGCATCAGCCGACGCCATTTTCCTCAGTCTTTCTTGCCGCGTGGCCAAGCAGAAGCTGTTCGCAAGTGCCGGTCGGTCAGAACCAGAGATTACTACTACCGAATACTACTCAAGACTTCTAAAAGCTAAGTACCCCGTTGGGGACTCTTTCTTGCCTCAGCCGATGTCAGAAAAAGTGAATAACTGTTTAACTTGTGGGAAACAAATACCTCATAAAGATTTCCACTCTTACTGCTTACCTTGTTTAGGCCCAGACCACGACGTAGCAGCTTGTCTAGCCTGTGCTTCTTTTAACCGACGGACGCTTAGACGCCGGTCGGAGTTTGCAGAACAGTTTTTCGGCTCTGATTTTGCTTATATCATGCCGTCAGATCCTCCGACTTCACAAATAACTAAAAAACCCAGGGAAAAGGACCGACACTCGTGGTCCGCGGTTTCGGCCGAAACCGCGGTTAAGCCAACCACGAGTGTCTCGGTTTCGGCTGAAACCGAGCAAGCGGTTCTTTCCCCAGCCGAAAACATGCCTTCTACCGAGGCCTCTTCTAACCTGGTGGAATCGGCTTCTGAAATCCAACCTGCAGTTGCGGTTTCTCAGGAATTATCAGACACTATTCCCTTGGATATTTCAACCCCTGCACGTGGAGCTGCTAGGCCTCCTGCAGCCATGTCTATTAAGGCCTTTGCCAGAGCTAAAACAGCTAAAGCTTCAAAAACGGTGCCTGTTAAGCCCCCCTCTCACAGGCCCAGCACCAGTTCCCATATGCTTTCTTTGGCTGAGGATCTCATTTCTTTAATTCGTGGCTCCCAGCCTCATCCAGACAGGACCTCTCATCCACCTCCAGAGAAGAGGCCTAGAGCAGAGCCCCCAGAGCCAGTATCCACAGATGATTCCTCTGATGACTCAGAACATACAGACCCTCCTGAGGCTCCTTATTCTCCTTACGAAGACTCTGATGCTGAAGAGTCAATTCCTTCAGCCTCTCCACCTGAGGAATTTTCCTTTGGGGAAACCTTGCATGCTATGAGGGAACAATTTCAGTGGCAGGGCCAAGATTTCTCAGACTCCAGAAAAAGGCTTAGAACCTTTCTACATTTGCCACAACATAGGCCTTTAGCTATACCTCCAGTTCTTTCTGTTGTAGATGATGCATTTAATGATGCTTGCACTGCTCCTGATTCATTACCTCCGGCCCCTGCTAAGCCCGATAGGTTCTACAGGGTCCCGGACACTCATCACCATTTATATAAGGCTCCTTTTGCAGACCCAGAGACCATCTCCCAGGGCCCTAAAGCTGTAGCAACTGCATCTACTAAAAACCCCCTCCCCTCTGAAAGGGAATCCAGGTCCTTTGAGCGTTGGGGTAAAAAAGTTTACACCTCTTCTACTTTGTCAGCTAAGGTTTTGAACTGCCAATTACATATGATTCAATATCAAGAGTTTATGCTAGACCAGTTATCTAAAAAACTGTCCTCTGAAGAATCTTTAGATAAGAAATATGTTCAGGAAATGGTACATAACATACAGCAGGTTAGTAACCATTCTTTAAAATGTGGCTATGATGCACTGGAGGCTTCCTTTAGATCAGCCATGACTGGCACAGTTATCAGGAGACATGCATGGTTGAAAGAGCAAGCATTACCTGACCATGTCAAATCAAAGCTTTTAGATGCTCCCATGGACAAAGTCAATTTATTTGGTTCCCCTGCACAGCAGGTACTAAAAAAGATGGAAGAGAAGGCGAAATCTGTACAAACAGTGAAAGATTTCTTACAGGTTCAACCTCCAAGGTTTAGCAGGAACTGGCCCTCCAAGAATTGGTCCTTTCCGGACTCCTCTAAGACACAGAGAGGCAGGAATAGGCGTTCAAGAGGCAGAAACCAATCCAGGGGTGCCTACAGGGGACGCCAATGGCAAGGTAACAACCAGCGAGGCACAGACGCAGCCACCACCACTGCAACAACACAATCACAGTGACTTGGCTGTGGCACCGCCTACCAGGGAACAACTGGAAGCACCCTTAGGCGGAAAGCTGACATTATTTTCAAAGAACTGGCATTGCATCACAAGGGGAAAAATGGATTTTGCAAACTATAGACCAAGGTTACAGGTTCCATTTCCATACTCTACCAGCAAAGAGAGGAATGCCAATCCTACCACCTACTCAAAGGGCAGAAGCTCTAAAGCAAATATCTCAATTATTAAGAATGAGAGCTGTGGAAAAAGTACCATCTATGGAACAAGGAAAGGGATTTTACTCCAGACTCTTCCTGGTACCAAGAAAAGAGAGCAAATGGCGGCCTATTCTGGACCTGTCCGCTTTAAACACATTCCTCATAGTTCCAAAATTCAAAATGCTGACCCTACAGCAGCTCCTTCCCATGCTGGGCAAGGAGTCTTGGCTGGTAACTCTAGATCTCAAGGAGGCATACCTGCACGTCCCCATACAACCAAATTGCAGAAGATACCTCAGATTTCTTGCAGGATCAGAGCATTATCAATTCTCAGCATTGCCCTTTGGCTTATCTACTGCGCCCAGAGTGTTCACGAAATGCCTGGCATCAGTAATTGCACATTGCAGACTTCAGGGAATCCAAATTTACCCCTACCTGGACGACTGCCTGATACAAGCAGACAACAAAAACAAGCTAACAGAAGACTTACAAAGAGTCATTTACCTGCTGCAAGCCCTGGGATATACAGTCAATATAAAAAAGTCAAGGCTGATTCCATCCCAAAGAATAACCTTTCTGGGTGCAGAGCTGGACACATCAAAACAAATGGCATTCCTAACTGCAGAAAAGAAAGAGCAACTACCTCTCTACTTCTTGGCATTAACAAAGCAGAACCATCTAACTGCAAGGAAAGTACTGCAAGCCCTAGGCTTCATGGCATCCTGCATAATTCTGGTCCCTTATGCCAGGCTGCATATGAGAAAGCTACAGTGGTACCTAAAGAATTTGTGGTCTCAACACAAGCACAGCCTAGAAACCAAAATTCCAATAATCCCATGCCTGAAACAAGAGTTCCTATGG
This sequence comes from Protopterus annectens, assembly GCF_019279795.1. Taxonomy (NCBI): domain Eukaryota; kingdom Metazoa; phylum Chordata; order Ceratodontiformes; family Protopteridae; genus Protopterus; species Protopterus annectens. The sequence goes on from NC_056750.1 coordinate 516,671,378, forward strand.
TGGGCAAAAGGCCTGTCAATCAAACACAGGATTGCCCTTCTGCAACAGTCAACCAAGCCAAACCATCACGACAGATGCATCAGACCTCGGTTGGGGGGCACACATGCTGGACAAGTGCATACAAGGCGTATGGACTCAAGACCAGCTGCGCCTGCACATAAATCTAAAGGAAATGCTGGCAGTAAAATTGGCAATCCAGTCATTCAGACCATTTCTCCAAGAAGGTCAGTTGATGGTAAGGACAGACAACACCACAGTTATGTGGTACATCAACAAACAGGGAGGCACACATTCATATCCTCTATGCCGGCTGGCACTGGACCTATGGGATGTGGCTCTGAGCTACAACATTCAGTTACAAGCAATTTTTGTACCGGGAAAAGAAAACATTCTAGCAGACATACTAAGCAGAACTACAACGGATGCCCACGAATGGATGCTGCATCCGGACATCTTCAAAGCCATCACAAGAGAATGGGGATTACCACAAATAGACTTATTTGCATCCCCACTCAATCACCAGCTAAAGAGATTCTGCACAAGGACGTACCACCCACTAGCTTGGAAGGTGGACTCACTATCTTTCAGTTGGAAGAACCTGACAGCATACGCATTCCCACCACTTCCTTTGATGCACAAGGTGCTTTTGAAGATCAAAGAGGAACGTCAAAGGATCATTCTGATAGCTCCAGACTGGCCAAGGCAACATTGGTACCCATTGCTGAGGAGCATGTCTTGGGAACAAATATGGGCACTACCTCTGATCCCATTGCTGTTAACACAGAACAACTACAACATCCTGCATCCAAACCTGAAAACTCTGCAGCTAACTGCCTGGAACATTACATAAGAACAATTAACCCAAATTTATCCCAAAGGGTTAAAGACATAATCCTTGAGGCTCGTAGAACAAGAAAGAATTATGCAGCAAAATGGAAAAGATATCTCCTTTGGAGTACTGCAAAGGGAGAAGATGTGGCACTGGCAAACATAGCCAACATCCTGGAGTACTTGGCAGAGCTCTTCCATACAGGCCTGTCCTATTCTTCCATCAAGATACATGCATCAGCCATTTCAGCAGAATACAGCTTGGATCCTCCTGTCTTCTCGCATCCTCTGCTCAGACAGTTTCTTAGAGGAGTTAAAAATGTAAAACCTCCCAGGAAACCACCATTGCCAGCATGGGACTTGAACTTTGTACTAGAAAAATTGACACTTCCCCCTTTCGAACCAGCAGCAACAGCAGAATTACAATACTTATCCTGGAAGACTGCTTTCCTGCTGGCAATCACCTCAGCAAGAAGGGTCTCTGAACTACAGGCATTAATGGCAGTGCAACCCTTCCTGATCTTCCATCAAGATAGTGTCCATGAGAACAAATCCTACATTTATGCCTAAGGTGGTATCCAGAGTGTCTTTAAATCAGGCTATCCACCTACCTACATTCTTCCCCAACCCTCAGAACAGGGGAGAAAGACTGTTGCATACTTTGGATGTACATAGACAATTACGCTACTACCTGGACAGGACCAAGTCCAATAGAAAAACTGACCAGCTTCTGGTAGCATATGCAACAGGAAAGGAAGGAAAACCAATTTCAAAACGGACAATCTCCAAATGGATAGGAAATTGCATTAGATTTTGTTACTCCTACCATGGAAAGAAAACTCCAGAGAACATCAGGCCTCACTCCACAAGGGCTACAACCACTACCACAGCTTTCTTACGAGGAGTGGCTACCAAGGACATTATAGAGGCTGCTACTTGGATCTCCGTGCATACATTTGCCAAGCATTACAATTTGCCTTTATACTCTAGATCCCGAGCAGGTTTTGCCACTGCTGTTTTGCAAGGGATCCTAACTACACCATAATCTTTCCTTTTTTCCTCCTCCCCTAGTTTAGCTATGGTATTCTACCCATTTGTAAGGACTGCAGATGCATCCTTGAAGGACATAGTACAGTTTTGTACCTACCATAAATGTAGATGTCCGATAGGAATGCATCTGCAGTCAGGATTACCCACCCACCTTCCCCTCTGTGGTACTCCTAGGGTATTTGCCATCCTTCAGCTAGCTTGGGGGGGATCTATTATGGTGTATTTGTTTCTATATATGTACATACATGCTTATTTTATGTGTTTGCTCTCTACTATTTGGAAACATTGGCATTTATCCAAATTTAGCCATCCTAGAGGGCACCTGGCATCTGGGGCAAGAAACACTGAGGAAAATGGCGTCGGCTGATGCCTTTATACCCGAAAAACTGCAGCTATGACGTCGGGTGAAGCGCGACACCAGCCGAAGCCAGACCCAGACTTTGGAATCCGGCCGACCGAAGGGCTGCCTGACGACAGGACAACCCATTTGTAAGGACTGCAGATGCATTCCTATTGGACATCTACATTTATGGTAGGTACAAAACTGTACTTTTTGTACCTACCATAAATGTAGATGTTCGAGTGTATATACTGCTGCAGTCCAAGTTACCCTCCCTCCATCCCCTCTACGTACCAGGGTGTTAGTTACAACTCCATGTACATCAATCTGTTGGATGCATGTCTATATGGTGTATTTGCTTACAGCTAGTACTATTGCTTATCTACTAAGGTATTGTTGCATAACTGTTGTATTGCCTTCCTAGTTGGGGGCACCTGACATCTGGGGCAAGAAAAACTGAAGAAAATGGCGTCTGCTGTCTCTTTTATACCCCTGTCGCACTGACGTCAGGGAAGAGGCGACGACAACCGACGCCGGACCAGGACTTTGGGATTCGGCCGACTGCGGGACCGCCTGACGGCAGGATAACCCAAGTGTGATGACTGCAGCAGTATAACCACTCGAACTTCTACATTTATGGTAGGTACAAAACTGTACTTTTCTCTGAGGACAAACCCTACATTTATGCCTAAGGTGGTGTCCAGTGTGGCCCTTAATCAAACCATTCACTTGCCTACCTTTTATCCAAACACACAGAACAAGGGGGAGAGACTTGTGCATTCTTTGGACATACACAGACAGCTACGCTTCTACTTGGACAGAACTAAAGCTTTCAGAAAGACTGAGCAACTTTTAGTGGCATATGCTGCAGGATCACAAGGAAAGGCCATCTCAAAACAGACTATTTCAAAATGGATAGGCCATTGCATTCGTTTCTGCTACTCGCAGCATGGCAAATCGGTGTCTAAGGGCATTAGGCCACATTCTACCAGAGCAGCAGCCACTTCAGCAGCCTTCCTCAGAGGAGCACCAACCAAAGACTTCTTAGAGGCTGCAACTTGGAGTTCAGTGCACACTTTTACAAAGCACTACCACTTACCTCTCTACTCTAAATCCAGAGCAGGCTTTCCCACTGCAGTTCTGCAGGGCCTCATAGCCTCTCCTAATCATATTTAGCCCAGCCACCCACCCTCAGCTTTGGGATTCAACCCAAGAGTAATGACTGCAACAGTGAGACATGATGAATATAGCACAGTTGTGTACCTACCATAAATGGAGATGTTGAGTGTATTCACTGTTGCAGTCCAGGTTACCCTCCCACCATCCCCCTTTCATTTGCTGGGTCTTATCTGTACTTCTCTATTCTATACAACCTATGTGGTGTATTTGCTTGTAGATGAAGGAAATGATGTCCTTCAAGGATGCATCTGCAGTCCTAACAAATGGGTTGTCCTGCCTCAGGCAGCCCTTCGGTCGGCCGGATTCCAAAGTCTGGGTCTGGCCTCGGCTGATGTCGCACTTCACCCAAAGTCACTGCGGCTGTCAAAAGGGTATAAAGGCATCAGCCGACGCCATTTTCCCCAGTCTTTCTTGCCGCGCAGTGCCCGAAGCAGAAGCTGTTCGCAAGTGCCGGTCGGTCAGATCCAGAGATTTCTACTACCGAAGACTGCTAAAAAGCTAAGTACCCCGTTGGGGACTCTTTCTTGCCTCAGCTGATGTCAGAAAAAGTAAATAATTGTTTAACTTGTGGGAAACAAATACCTCATAAGGATTTCCACTCTTACTGCCTTCCTTGCTTAGGCCCAGACCACGACGTAGCAGCTTGTCTAGCCTGTGCTTCCTTCAACCGACGGACACTTAGACGTCGGTCGGAGTTGCGGAGGAGTTTTTTGGTCCCGCTTTTGCTTACAAATTGCCGTCGGAGACTCCGACTTCACAATTAGCTAAAAAGCGTAAGGAAAAGGACCGACACTCGCGGTCCGCGGTTTCGGCCGAAACCACAGTTAAGCCAACCGCGAGTGTCTCTGTTTCGGCTGAAACCGAGTCCTCGGTTCTTCCTTCGGCCGAAAGCATTCCTCCTGCAGCCGAGGCCTCACACAGCATGGCTGAATCTGCTACTGAAATTTCTCCTGCTGTAGCAGGCGCTCAGGATTTATCAGATACTATTCCTTTAGACATATCTACTCCTGCACGTGGAGCTGCTAGGCCCCCTGCATCCATGTCTATCAAGGCTTTCTCTAGGGCTAAAGCAGCTAAATCTTCTAAGGCCTTGCCTTCTAAAACCCCCTCACACAGGCCTAGCTCTAGTTCCCAAATGCTTAGCCTGGCAGAGGATCTCATTTCTTTGATCAGGGGATCCCAACCTCACCCAGATCAGGGGATCCCAACCTCACCCAGACAGGGCCTCTCAACCCCCTCCAGAGAAGAGGCCTAGAGCAGAGCCCCCTGAGCCATTTTCTACGGATTTTTCTTCTGATGATTCAGAAAACTCAAATCCTCTAGAAGGCCCTTATTCTCCATATGAGGATTCTGACGCAGAAGACTGCATTCCTTCTGCCTCTCCTCCTGAGGAATTTTCATTTGGGGAAACCTTGCATGCTATGAGGGAACAATTTCAATGGCAGGGCCAGGATTTTTCAGATTCAAGGAAACTGCTCAGAACCTTTCTGCATTTACCACAGCATATGTAGATGAAGGAAATGTTTTCTTTAGTGCGTGCATGTTTATTGGCATAATCTGTTTAGCCTACCCTTTTGGGTGCACCTGACATCTGGGGCAAGAAAAACTGAAGAAAATGGCGTCGGCTGCTTGTTTTATACCCCTGACGCACTGACGTCAGGGAAGAGGCGACAGCAACCGACGCCGGACCAGGACTTTGGAATTCAGGCCGACTGCAGGTAGCCTGCCAGCAGGATAACCCAAGAGTAATGACTGCAACAGTGAATACACTCTAACATCTACATTTATGGTAGGTACACCACTGTACTTTCTTCGTGTTTCACTGTTGCAGTCATTACATTTGGGTTATCTGCTTGCAGGTAGCCCTCAGTCGGCCTGATTAACAAAGTCTTGGGTCCTGTGTCGGTTGCTGCCCCTTCTTCCATGACCTCAGGTCGTCAGGGGTATAAAACATGCAGCCGACGCCATTACATCAGTCTTTCTTGCCGTGCCCGAAGCAGAAGCAGTTCGCGAGTGCTCGTCAGCCGACTCCTGAAATTTTCGTTTTCGAGTTTCAGAACCGAAGTCTTCAACTAAAGCTAAGTACCCCGTTGGGGTAACTTTTTCTTGCTCCTTACTGATGTCAGTAAAAGTTAATAATTGCATTACTTGTGGAAAGCAAATACCTCATAAAGATTTTTATTCGTACTGTATTCCTTGCCTAGGCCCTGACCACGACATACCTTGCTGTCAGTTTTGTGCTTTATTTAATCAGCGCACAATCCGTCATCTGTATATTTTCACCTCTAAATATTTCGGTTCTCTGTTTAATTATCCAGAAGTGTTTTCACTTAGCTGTCCGACTACTGGGATTCCGAAAAAGCGCAAAGATAAAGACAGAGACAGGCCGCCTAGGTCCAAAGCTGCCGACGATGCTTCTCCTAAGCCAGTCGCCAGTTTGCCGGTACTCAGTGAGGTGCTTTCGCAGCCTCCTATACCTACTACTTCTGACTCGCAGGCTTCTACTGAGACCCATTCGGACTCCGGTATGCCGTGATATGCTTCAACTGTGGAATCTGTGGATGCCTCTACCTTGGATGGGTCCGGAGCTGCTGTGCAGGAACCAGCTTCTGAGGGTGTATTCAGACCTACGGACTTGCATATTAAACCGACCCCTCCTTTACTTAGGCCTAAATCTCGAACCATGTCTAAGAAACCGACGTCCAGGCCGCATGCTCAGGCCTCTATGCCTAAAAAACAAATAAGAATGGCTGAAGCTCTTGTAACTTTAATCAGGGGAAGATAACCTCCCCCTTCTAAGAGACTTAGGACTGAAGTTGTTTATCAGTCTTCTGACCAGGATTCTGATTTTTCATATTCTTCTGATGATCTGGATTTACCCTTCTCTACTAATGAGGATTCTGATGCAGAGGACTCTGTTCCCCCTGCTTCCTCTCCAGAGGATTTTTCTTTTGGTGAAACCTTACGTATACCCTAAGGGAGCATTTCCACTTGGAAAGCCCGGATTTTTCTGATTCAAAAAAGAGGCTTAGGGATTTCTTACTCGTCTCTCAACATAGGCCTTTAGCTATAACTCCTGTACTAGACATTTGTTGATGCCTTTTCGGAATCTAGTTTGGCCCCTGATTCTTTGCCTTCTTCTTCCAGAAAACTGACAGATATTACAGGGTTCCTGATGCATTTTTAAAAATCCAATTGCGGATTCAGAGACTATTTCACAGGGACCCAAGGGCATTAAGGCTTCTACTGCTAAAAATCCTACCCCTTCTGATAGAGACTCCAGGGCGCTGGATAGATGGGGTAAGAAGGTTTACACTTCTGCAACCTTGGCCATTAGGGCTTTAAACTGCCAGTTTCATAATATCAACAACATGTTATTGGGTTGTTTAAACAGAAAATGATGATGATTCCTGACTGTGCTGAAAATTAAAGAATTACAGGATGTCCTTCATGGATGCATCTGCAGTCATAACAACTGGGTTGTCCTGTCGTCAGGCAGCCCTTCAGTCGGCCGGATTCCAAAGTCCGGGTCCGGCTTCGGCTGATGTCGCACTTCACCCGACGTCATCTCTGTTGGTCTTCGGGTATAAAGGCATCAGCCGACGCCATTTTCCTCAGTCTTTCTTGCCGCGTGGCGCCCGAAGCAGAAGCTGTTCGCAAGTGCCGGTCGGTCGGATCCAGAGATTACTTCTACCGAATACTACTTGAAGACTTCTAAAGCTAAGTACCCGTTGGGGACTCTTTCTTGCCTCAGCCGATGTCAGAAAAAGTTAATAATTGTTTAACCTGTGGGAAACAAATACCTCATAAAGATTTCCACTCTTATTGTCTGCCTTGTTTAGGCCCAGCCCACGGCGTAGCAGCCTGTTCGGCCTGTGCTTCATTCAACCGACGAACGCTTAGGCGTCGGTCGGAGTTTGCTGAACAGTTTTTCGGTTCTGATTTTGCGTATATTATGCCGTCGGATCCTCCGACTTCCCAAACTGCTAAAAAACGCAAAGATAAAGACCGACACTCGCGGTCCGCGGTTTCGGCCGAAACCACGGTTAAGCAAACATGAGTGTCTCGGTTTCGGCCGAAACCGAGAAAACTGATCAAAGTACAGCTGAATCTATCACTACCACTGAGGCCCCTGCTACTTCTCTTGAATCGGCCTCAGAATTTTTATCCACTACGGTGGTTGCCACTGACTTATCAGACACCATTCCCTTGGATGTCTCTACCCCAGCACGTGGTGCTGCTAGGCCTCCAGCAGCCATGTCCATTAAGGCCTTTGCCAGGGCTAAAGCAGCCAAAACTACTAAAACAGTGCCTGTTAAACCCCCTACAACCAGGCCCTCTTCTAGTTCACAAATGCTTACCCTGGCAGAAGATTTAATTTCATTAATTAGGGGATCTCAATCTCACCCAGACAGGGCCTCTCAGCCCCCAGAGAAGAGACCTAGGGCAGAGCCCCCCGAGCCTGTGTCCTCTGATGATTCTGCCGATGAATCAGACATAACAGACCAGCCAGAGGCTCCTTTCTCCAATTTTGAAGACTCAGATGCTGAAGAATCCATTCCAGCTGCTTCCCCACCAGAAGAATTCTCCTTTGGGGAAACCTTACATGCCATGCGAGAGCAGTTCCAATGGCAGCAGCAGGATTTCCCAGACTCCAGAAAAAGACTTAGGACCTTTCTGCACCTTCCACAGCACAGGCCCTTAGCTATACCTCCTGTTCTCTCTGTGGTGGATGATGCCTTCAATGATGTCTGCTCTGCACCAGATTCTTTACCTCCAGCCCCTGCCAAACCAGACAGATTTTACAGGGTACCAGACACTCATCACCACCTTTACAAGGCCCCACTTGCAGACCCGAAACTATATCCCAGGGTCCCAGGGCAGTAGCGACCACAGCTAAAACCCTATTCCTTCAGAAAGGGAAGCCAGGTCATTAGACAGATGGGGCAAAAGGTCTACACCTCAGCTACTCTCTCAGCTAGAGCTTTAAACTGTCAGTTTCACATGATACAATACCAAGAGTTTATGCTTGATCAGTTAACAAAAAGCTATCCTCTGATGAATCTATTGATAAGAAATATGTATTAGAAATGGTAAATAACATACAACAGGTTAGTAACCATTCCTTAAAATGTGGCTATGATGCACTGGAGGCTTCATTTAGATCAGCCATGACTGGCACAGTGATAAGAAGGCATGCATGGCTAAAGGAACAAGCTTTACCGGATCATGTTAAAGCTAAGTTATTAGATGCTCCTATGGATAAGACCAGCTTGTTTGGTACACCTGCCCAGCAGGTAATGAAGAAAATGGAAGAAAAGGCAAAATCTGTTCAAACGGTTAAAGATTTCTTGCAGGTTCAACCACCAAGGTTTAGCAGGAACTGGCCTGCCAAAAATTGGTCCTTTCCTGACTCCACAAGATCCCAAAGGGGCAGGAATAGACGTTCCAGAGGCAGAAACCAATCCAGAGGAGGTGCCTACAGAGGGCGACAGTGGCAAGGTAACAACAGAGGCACAGACACAACCACTGCCACTACAACAACACAACCACAGTGACTTAACTCTAAATCCGCCTACCAGGGAACAAATAGCAGCTCCATTAGGCGGCAAATTAACCTTATTCTCAAAGAACTGGCACTATATCACAAAAGACAAGTGGATTTTACAAACCATAGATCAAGGTTACCGGTTCCACTTCCACACTTTACCAGTCAAAAGAGGAATGCCAAATCTACCTCCAAATCAAAAAACAGAGGCTGTACAACAGATAATGCAGTTAGCAAACATGAGAGCTGTGGAAAGAGTGCCAACAACAGAACAAGGAAAGGGATTCTACTCCAGACTATTCCTAGTTCCAAGAAAGGAAAAAGTTGGAGACCTATTCTCGACCTGTCCACCTTAAATACATACATCATTGTCCCAAAATTCAAAATGCTGACCCTACAGCAACTTCTTCCCATGCTGGGCAAGGAGTGTTGGCTGGTAACTCTAGATCTCAAGGAGGCATACCTGCACGTCCCCATTCGACCAATCTGCAGAAGATACCTCAGATTTCTTGCAGGATCAGAGCATTATCAATTCTCAGCATTGCCCTTTGGCTTATCTACTGCGCCCAGAGTATTCACAAAATGCCTGGCATCAGTAATCGCCCACTGCAGACTACAGGGAATTCAAATTTACCCATACCTGGACGACTGCCTGCTACAAGGGGACAACAAAAGCAAGCTGACAACAGATTTACAAAGGGTCATTTACTTGCTACAAGCACTGGGATACACAGTCAATTTACAAAAATCAAGGCTGATACCATCCCAAACAAGGACATTCTTGGGCGCGGAATTGGACACAGTAAAACAAATGGCATTCCTAACTGCAGAAAAACAAAAAAGAACTCCCTCTTTACTTCTTGGCACTAACAAAACAGAACAAGTTAACAGCAAGAAAAGTACTGCAGGCCTTGGGCTTCATGGCATCATGCATAATCTTGGTCCCACTTGCCAGACTACATATGAGAAAACTACAGTGGTACCTAAAGAATTTATGGTCCCAACACAGACACAGCCTAGAAACAGAAATTCCACTAATTCCATGCTTAAAACAGGAGTTCCTATGGTGGGCTCAAGCATGCCAGTCAAACCCAGGGCTACCCTTTCGCAGATGTCAAGCGAACCAGACCATCACAACAGACGCTTCAGACCTAGGATGGGGGGCCCACATGCTGGACAAATGCGTGCAAGGATTGTGGGCGAGGATCAACTTCACCTGCACATCAACCTAAAAGAAATGCTGGCAGTAAAACTGGCAATCCAAAAGTTCAGACCATTTCTCAAAGAGGGCCAGTTGATGATAAGGACAGACAACACCACAGTCATGTGGTACATCAACAAGCAGGGAGGCACTCACTCATACCCCCTATGCAGAATGACTTTGGAGCTGTGGAACCTGGCACTCAGCTACAACATCCAGTTACAGGCAATATTTGTACCGGGAAAAGAAAATACTCTAGCAGACATATTAAGCAGAACCACATCGGATGCCCACGAATGGATGCTACACCCGGACATCTTCAAGACCATCTCAAAGAAATGGGGAATGCCTCAGATAGATCTATTCGCTTCCCTCTCAATCACCAGCTCAAAAATTCTGCACAAGGACATTCCACCCACTAGCATGGAAAGTGGATTCGCTCTCCTTCAGCTGGAAAGGCCTAACAGCATATGCATTCCCACCTCTTCCCTTGATACACAAGGTATTACTAAAAATCAAGGAAGAACGTCCAAGGATAATCCTGATAGCTCCAAACTGGCCAAGACAACACTGGTACCCACTGCTGAGGAGCATGTCTCGGAACAATATGTGGCCAATACCCCTGATGCCTTTGATGTTAACTCAGAACAACTACAGCATCATGCATCCAAACCTAAAAACGTTGCAACTGACTGCATGGAACATCACATAGCAGCAGCTAATCCAGAACTTTCCCAAAGAGTTAAAGACATTATTCTTGAAGCCCGCAGACCTTCAACAAGAAGGAACTATGCAGGAAAATGGAAAAGGTTTGTCATTTGGAGTACTGAAAGAGGAAAACATGTGTCAAACATATAGATATGCCTAACATTCTGGAGTATCTGGCAGAACTTCTACATTCAGGCCTGTCCTACTCCTCCAAGATACATGCATCAGCTATATCAGCAGAATACAGCTTTGATCCACCTGTTTTTTCACACCCTTTACTCAGGCAGTTCCTCAGAGGAATCAAGAATGTAAAACCTCCAAGGAAACCACCATTGCCAGCTTGGGACTTGAACTTTGTGCTAGAAAAGTTGACACTATCACCCTTTGAACCAGCAGCAACAGCAGACCTACAGCATCTATCGTGGAAAACGGCCTTCCTACTGGCAATAACCTCAGCCAGGAGGGTTTCTGAACTTCAGGCCCTAATGGCAGTACAACCCTTCCTAATCTTCCACCAAGATAGAGTGTCCATGAGGACTAATCCTACATTTATGCCTAAGGTGGTATCCAGAGTGTCCTTAAACCAGGCAATCCACCTACCTACCTTCTTTCCCAACCCACAAAACAGAGGGGAAAGAATACTGCATACCTTGGATGTACACAGACAGCTACGCTACTACTTGGACAGAACAAAAAGTAGCAGAAAAACTGACCAGCTTTTTGTAGCATATGCAACAGGAAGGGAAGGAAAAGCTATTTCCAAACAGACAATCTCCAAATGGATAGGAAATTGCATAAGATTCTGTTACTCCTTCCATGGAAACCCAATTCCACAGAACATAAGACCTCATTCTACAAGGGCAACAGCCACTACCACAGCCTTCTTACGAGGAGTGGCAACCAAAGACATTATTGAGGCGGCTACTTGGACCTCCGTGCATACATTTGCCAAGCATTATAATTTGCCTCTATATTCCAGATCCCGAGCAGGGTTTGCCACTGCTGTACTGCAAGGGATCCTAAACACACCATAATCTAGTTTTTTCCTCCTCCCCTAGTTGGCTATGGTATTCTACCCAGTTGTTATGACTGCAGATGCATCCATGAAGGACATAGTACAGTTTTGTACCTACCATAAATGTAGATGTTCGAACTGGATAGCATCTGCAGTCAGGATTACCCTCCCTCCTTCCCCTCTGTGGTACTCCTAGGGTGTTTACCCTCCTAATAGCTAGCTGGTGGGGGGAGTCTTTTTATGGTGTATTTGTTTGTATATATGTACATACATGCTTATTTTTGTGTTTACCTCTATCTTTTTGGAAACATTGGCATTTATCCAAATTTTAGCCTTCAAGAGGGCTACTGGCATCTGGGGCAAGAAACACTGAGGAAAATGGCGTTGGCTGATGCCTTTATACCCGAAGACCAACAGAGATGATGTCGGGTGAAGTGCGACATCAGCCGAAGCCGGACACGGACTTTGGAATCCGGCCGACTGAAGGGCTGCCTGACGACAGGACAACCCAGTTGTTATGACTGCAGATGCTATCCAGTTCGGACATCTACATTTATGGTAGGTACAAAACTGTACTATTTAATGCATTCTGCTGAACAGGTTGGTAAAAACATACCTTGCAATGTGGATTTGATTCATTAAAGGCCTCTTGCAAGGCTGCTGTTACTGGGTCTGTGCTCAGAAGGCATGCTTGGCTTAAGGAGCAATCTTTGCCTGATCATGTTAAAGCTAAACTTTTGGATGCTCCCTTAAATCAGGACTGCCAGTTTGGCAACAAAGCTGAGGAAGTTCTTAAAAAGATGGAAGATAAAGCTAAATCTATACAAACTGTTAAAGATTTCTTGCAAGTTGAGCCTCCTAGATTTAGTAGGCATTGGCCCTCTAAGAATTGGTCCTTTCCAACCCCTTCCAGGTCTTCTCAAGCCAAACCCAGACACAGCAGAAACCCCAGATTTCAGTCCCAGGTGACACACAAGACTAAGCAGTGTGGGATTTCCGCACCCAAATCTGGGAGTAGTAAGACTCCCCCGTATGGAAAACTGTCTCATGACTTGCTTTTTAAAACTTCCAAGCACTTCCCAACTACATGCTCCTTTAGGCGGAAAGATTGGTCTGCAGGCCAAAAACTGGGAACTCATTACCCAGGACAAATGGGTTTTAAATATAGTGTCTCAAGGATACAGATTTCACTTCCATACGTTGCCAGCACTAAGAGGGTGGCCAGATCTACCCCCAAATCAGTGGGCAGAGGCCCAAAATCAAGTTCTCTCTCTCAAGCTTCATCCATCAAAATGCATGCCTCAGCCATTTCAGCTCATTACAGCACAGAGCCTCCCCTCTTCTCTTGCCCACTGCTCAAGCAGTTCCACAGAGGGGCCAAAAATTTAAGGCCACCCAGGAGAGCTCCAACTCCAGCCTGGGACCTTAACTTTGTCTTGGAGAAAGTCACTCTTCCTCCAACTCACTTTTCCTCCTTTCGAGCCAGCTGCTACTGCAGATTTAAAATTCCTTTCCTTGAAAACAGCTTTCCTTTTAGCAATCACTTCTGCAAGAAGGGTATCTGAATTACAGGCCCTTATGGCAGGTGGAGCCTTTCGTCATCTTTCATGCGGACAGGGTGACCCTCAGAACCAATCCCTCCATGCCCAAGGTGGCATCCAATGTGGCTCTTAATCAGTCCATTCATTTGCCTACCTTCTTTCCTAACCCACAGAACAAAGGGGAACGGATACTGCACTCCTTACAAGTGCATGGACAATGTAGATTTTCCTTGGACAGGACTAAACTCGAAGGAAATCTGAACTGCTGCTGGTGGCATTTGCTGCAGGGACGGAGGGGAAAGCTATTTCAAAGCAAACCATTTCAAATGGATAGGCCACTGCATTCATTTCTGCTATAAGCACCATGGAAAATCTATCCCACAGGGCATCAGACCCCGTTCAACCAGGCCTGCATCTACCTCCACAGCCTTTCTCAGGGGCCTTCCGACCAGGGACATCCTAGAAGCTGCTACCTGGAGTTCTGTACATATTTTCACCAAGCGTTATCATTTGCCAATTTTCTCTATATCCAGAGCTGGCTTTGCCACTGCAGTCTTGCAGGGTCTTATAGCTGGTCCTAATTCTATTTAAATTCCTCCTCCCAACCTTAGCTTTGGGAATCTACCCAAATGTAATGACTGCAACAGTGAAACACGAACATAGTACAGTTGTGTACACTTACCATAAATGTAGATGTTCGAGTGTATTCACTGTTACAGTCCTGGATGTCCTTCAAGGATGCATCTGCAGTCCTTACAAATGGGTTGTCCTGTCGTCAGGCAGCCCCTCGGTCGGCCGGATTCCAAAGTCTGGGTCCGGCTTTGGCTGGTGTCGCACTTCACCCGATGTCATAGCTGCAGTTCTTCGGGTATAAAGGCATCAGCCAACGCCATTTTCCTCAGTCTTTCTTGCCGCGTGGCGCCCGAAGCAGAAGCTGTTCGCAAGTGCCGGTCGGTCAGATCCAGAGATTACTACTACTGAATATTACTTCGAAGACCCTGGTTACCCTCCCTCCAGCCCCCTTTCTTCTTTTGGCTATACCTCTACTCTCCCTTACTATGCTCAAAAAGCTTTTTGGTGTATTTGCTTTTTTTGTTGGAGGTATATCCTTGTAGTTATAGATTTAATTGCTTCCCATTATGGGGGCACCTGACATCTGGGGCAAGAAAAACTGATGTAATGGCGTTGGCTGCATGTTTTATACCCCTGACGTCATGGAAGAAGGGACAGCATCCGACGCAGGACCCAAGACTTTGTTAATCAGGCTGACTGAGGGCTACTGCAAGCAGATAACCCAAATGTAACAAAAAAATGGTCACTAGTACCCAAAAGTTTACCAATAATCCAAAATAAGGGTACAAGCCGAATAGCCAGTTCCAAAAACAAATGGTTTAATTCGCAAATCCACGAGTAAGCGCACTACAAACCACACTACAAACCAAATACATTAATGTAGCATAAAATGTCCTAATGGAAGTTATTTTCGAAAAACATCTGCATTATATATACAAAAAAGGGCGTAATGTAAAAAATATTTTGGAAGGAGGCATGTATAAATATTCACACAACACGTATGAGAGTAACAAGAAAGGAACACATAAATGTGGTAGTTGTGTTCATTGTTGTAATATATTGAATGTTGAGACCCTTTTTTTGAAAAGTAGAAATAAGTACATCAACACAAACGGGTTTGCAAATTGTAACACCACCGGGGTGGTGTATTTAGCCCTGTGTGTATTATGTGATTCATTTTACGTAGGTAAAACGGAGAGGCGGTTGAAATGAATTTATGAACATGGTTACGATATGAAGAAAAAGAATGATAGTAATGCATTATTTAAACACACTTTAACCTGTGAGAAAGCCAATTTTAAATTCTTTGTAATTGAGGTAGTACCCACAGACCCCAGGGGTGGTCCTTGGGAGACCCGTTTAGAATATAGGGAATTGTTCTGGCAATTGGTTTTAGATGCCAGTCATTCCCCAGGTCTCAACGACATGGTATCTGTAAAGCCCGTTTTGCAATTAAGGGCTGCCAAGTTATAAAACATAGTTTAATATTTATATTAGAAATTTTATATTATGTATTTCATATTATACTTTTAAGGGTTCAGCATGGATTTTATTATTACATTTAAGATAAACACGAAAAATGTACATGTATTTTTAGGTTGTGTGATTTACATGTTTTTCTTATTTCCAGCAGATGGTGCTGTTTTATTGTAAATGTATAATATATTTCAGTATATACATTTTAACACTAATAATTTTTTTAGATTCATTTAACAATCATTTTATTGGGTTTCACAATATTAGCCTTGGATATAGCATTTGTATAAAAACATTTACACATATACAATTTCATATATACGATTTATTATATACACATATACTTTTATACATTTTTTTTCAGTACTCATTTTCAGTATAGCACTTTAAATATACAGATTATTTTCAATTGAATTTTGGTCTTCAATTGATTCACAGTTTTCATTGGATGTAAACATTTTAAATTTAAATTGTTAATGTTTTGGTTGTTCTGTTTTATCTGATGAAGTTACATGACGAAAACGTTAGGACATTTTATGCTACGTTAATGTATTTGGTTTGTAGTGTGGTTTGTAATGTGCTTACTCATGGATTTGCGAATTAAACCATTTGTTTTTGGAACTGGCTATTCAGCTTGTACCCTTATTTTGGATTATAGATAACCCAAATGTAATGGCTGCAACAGTGAATACACTCGAACATCTACATTTATGGTAAGTTTACACCATTGTAGTTTTCTATGGTGGGCATCAGCCTGTCTACAAAACACAAGCATGCCTTTTCATCCACCTTCTGCCACTCATGTTCTTACCACAGACTCATTGGACTACACCTGGGGAGCTCACCTTGATGGCAGATGCATACAGGGACGTTGGAATGCCCAGCAAATTCACCTGCGCATAAATCTAAAGGAGTTTATAGCCGTTCAGCAGGGCTTACTAGCTTTCAAGCATCTTCTTTTGCCAGGAACCCTGCTCGTCAGAAGAGACCACACCACAGTCATGTGGTACATCATCTAGCAGGGAGGGACGCATTCTTAAGCCGTGTGCAGGCAGAACATGAATCTCCGGTCCATTGCAGCATCCTTGGGCCTGCATCTCCTAGCTCAAGTTTCTTCCAGGAATGCTCAATGTTGTGGCAGACCAGTTGAGCAGTCAAATTCTGGATCCTCACGAGTGGCAGCTGAACAGAGCAGTCTTTTTTACAGCATCATTCATTGTTGCGGCACACCTCAGGTGGATCTCTTCTCTTTCCCAGACATCCATCTTCTACCTCTTTTTTGCACTAGACAGCATCACAGCAGAGCCTGGAAAGTGGATGCTCTGTCCTTCCCTTGGACGCTGCTGTCAATTTATGCCTCCTCTTCCCAGAGTATTATTGAAGATCAGAGACAAAAGACCAAGGACTATTCTCATAGCTCCAAAGTAGCCCAGACAGCATTGGTATCCACTGCTTCGCAGTCTTTCCCAATTTCCTCATTGGCATCTTCCTCTGAAGCCAGATCTTTTGGTTCAGGAAGGGGGAAACATTCTACAGCCTCATCTTCAGTCTCCCAATTTGGCAGCATGGCTCATTGTATGACTCCATCCTTTTCTTTCCTTTCCCAGCAGGTCGTTGACGTGCTGAGGGAGGCCAGGAGACTTAGCACTAGGAAGTCCTACGCTGGCAAATGGGAAAGATTTTCTCATTGGATGCAGGCTAGAGGGGAATCTTCTTCTCAGCCTACCCTTCCTTTGATCCTGGAATACCTGGCTGATTTACTTCAGGGTGGTCTTTTTCCTCTATCACGATCCATGCTTCAGCTATTTCTGCTCATTGTTCTTTTGAGCAACCCATTGTCTCTCATCCCCGAATGAAAATGTTTCTCAGAGGTGCTTGCAGATTAAAACCTCCCAGACAGGTACCTCCAGCCTGGGATCTTAATTTTGTTCTGGAGAAACTCACTCTTCCTCCTTTTGAGCCAGCTGCCACTGCAGATGTAAAGTTTCTCTCTTGGAAGACTGCCTCCCTCTTGGCTATAACTTCAGCAAGGAGGGTTTCGGAGCTGCAAGCTTTGATGGCTGTTGAGCCTTTACTTATTTTCCATGCAGATACGGTCTCTGAGAATCCACCCCTCTTTATGCCTAAGGTGGTTTCTAGCCTGACTCCTAATCAGTCCATACACCTTCCTACCTTCTTTCCTAATCCCTGAAATAGCGGTGAAAGGATCTTGCATTCTCTTGATTTGCACAGACAGCTTAGGTTTTACCTGGACAGGACTAAAGATCTTTGGAAATCAGCACAGTTATTGGTCAGTTTTGCCCCTGGAGCCCAGGGCAAGGCTATTTCTAAGCAAACAATTTCTAAATGGATTGCACATTTGCATTACTTTTTGTTATTTCTTTCATGGCAAGGTCCCTCCTCTCAGGGATAGGACTCTCTCAACTAGAGCAGCTTCCACTTTTGCAGTCTTTTTAAGGGGTGTCCGTACTAAAGATATTTTGGAGGCTGCCACATGGTCTTCACAAAGCATTATAATTTGCCTTTGTTTTCCAGAGCCAGGGCAGGGTTTGCCACTGCTGTTCTGCAGGGCATTATCTCCAACCCTTGAGTCTGTTGGTTTGTCCTCCCTTTTCTCTGGGCTTTGGTAATCAGCCCATTAGGTAGGACTGCAGCAGTGAAACACGATGAACATAGTACAGTTGAGTACACTTACCATAAATGTACATGTTCGAGTGTATTCACTGTTGCGGTCCTGGTCGTCCCCCCCCCCCTTTTTGGTCCTTTCCTGTTCTTTTTTCCTAGGGTACAGGCTAAATTTGATATTTGCCAAAATTGCTTTTGGTTTAAGCCTTATTTCTGCAGGCTTCTGACTGTTATGGCAAGAAAGACTGAGGAAGTGACATCTGCTGCCTCCTCTTGTATCGGACGTCCTGATGTCCTTTACAGCCGACATCATATTTACTTACCATTGGTATTCTGGCCGATTGAGGGCTACCGGGAGCCGGATAACCCATTAGTTACGACTGCAACACATTACATTTATGGTAAGTGTACAAAACTGTACTTTTCCATTTCTTCCTGTCCTGTGCATCTTGCTCTCACACTAACTACCTGCATGTCCTGTCTCACCACATCCATAAACCTCATCTTGGGCCTTCCTGTTTTCCACTTACCTGATGCTCCATCCTTGGCATCTTTTTCCCCAATATACCCAGCATCCCTCTTCGGCACATGTCCAAACCAACTCATTCTCGCCTCTCTGGCTTTGTCTCCAAACCATCCAACCTGAGCTGACCCTCTAACATACTGATTCCTAATCCTGTCCATCCTCGTCCACACCCAATGCAAATCCTAACATCCTTAACTCTGCCTTCTCCAGGTCCGATTCCTGTCTTTGTCAATGTCTCCATCTCCAACCCCATGTAATTCAGCTGATCTCCCTACCCTCAAGTAGACCTTCCCTTTCACTCTTACTGGTACCAGTCTGTCACAAATCACTCCTGACACTCTTCTCCACCAACTCTACCCTGCCTGTACTCTTCTTCACCTCTATTCCATACCCACTATTCCTCTGAGCTGTTGATCCCATGTATTTAAACTCGTCCACCTTCGACAGCTGTACTCCCTGCATCCTCACCATTCCTCTCTCCTCTGTCTCTCATTCACACACACATTCTGTCTCAGTCCTGCTAACTGTCATTCCTCTCCGGTTTGGAGCATATCTACACCTGTCCAGGGTCTCTCCAACCTGTTCCTTACTCTCACTACAGATCATAATGTCATCCGCAGACATCCTAGTCCACAAGTACTCCTGTCTGATCTCGTCTGTCAACCTTTCATCATTGCAAATAAAGGGCTCGTCTGTCAACCTTTCATCATTGCAAATAAAGGGCTCAGAGCTGATCCTTGATTTAATCCCACCTCCACCTTGAGTGCATCTGTCAGTCCTACCGCAGACACCACTGCTGTCACACTACCCGCATACATATCCTGTACCACTCTTGCATACTTCTCTGCCACTCCCAAATTACTCATACAATACCACAACTCCTCTCTAGGCCCCCTGTCATATGCTTTCTCTAAGTCCACAAAGAGACAATGCAGCTCCTTCTGACCTTCTCTATACTTCTCCAACACCATCCTCAGAGCAAACCTCGCATCTGTAGTACTTTTTCCCAGCATGAAACCATACTGCTTCTCATTAATCACCTGTCTTCTTAACCTTGCTTACACTATTTTTTCCCATAACTTCATGCTGTGATTGAGTAATTTGATCTGTCTGTAGTTCATACCGCTTTACACATCACCCTTATTCTTAACAATCCGTACCAAAACACTTTTTTCCACTCCTCGGATTTCCTCTCACTGTCCAAGATATCATTAAGCAATTTGGTTAAAACCTCCACTGCCATCTCTCCTTAACACCTCCATGCTTCTACAGGCATGTCATCTGGACCAACAGCCTTTCCATTCTTTATCCTTTTCATAGCTGTTTTTATTTCCTCCTTGCTAATCCATTGCACTTCTTGATTCACTACCCCCCACATCATCCAACCTTCTCACTCATTCTCTTCATCAGCCCCTCCCAAAGTACTTCTTTCCATCTGCTCAGCACACACTCCTCGCTTGTGAGTACGTTTCCCTTGTTATCCTTTATCACCCTTACTTGCTGAACATCTTTCCCAGCTCGGTCCCTCTGTCTAGCCATTTAGTACAGGTCATTTTCTCTCTCTTTAATGTCCAGCCTTTCGTGCAACTCTCCATGCGCCTTATCCTTTGCCACCTCTCTTTTCGCCAAACACCTTATCTCCTTATACTCCTGTCTACTTTTTTCATCTCTGACAATCCCGCTTTTTCGCCAACCTCTTTCTCTGTATACTCTCCTGTACTTCCTCATTCCACCACCAGGTCTCCTTTTCTGCCTTGCTCTGTCGAGATGTCACACCAAGAACCCTTCTAGCTCTCTCCCTTACCAGCTCTGCTGTAGTTAAACAACTATTCAGTAACTCTTTACTGCCAACCAGTGGCTGTTATTAACTCTTTACTGAACTTCATCACAGTCATCCTTTTTCAGCTTCCACCATTTGATCATTGGCACTGCCCTCACTCTCCTCTTCCTCTTGATCACCAGTGTCATCCTACAGACCACCATCCTATGCTGCTTAACTACACATTCCCCTGTCACCACTTTACAGTCTCCAGTCTCCTTCAGAGTAGCCCTCCTTAATACATCCACAAATGTCAGCCCTTCAGATGACTGTGGCTGATTAGGGTTTTGATCCCCTTCAGACACCAATTTTCTGAGGACGTGCTACAAGTTCTGCAGGAGGCCAGAAAACCCAATACTAGGAAGTTCACATTTCAAAATGGATGAGGTTTTCCTTCTAGTGTCTTTCCAAAGATGTACAACCACTGTCTGTAGATATCCCAGTGGTTCTGTCTTACCTGTGTGAATTACTGAAGACCGGGTTGTCATGCTCTTCGGTGAAAGCCCATCTCCGCCTTTCTGCCGGTTTGCCTGTAAACACCCCATTGGCTTCTAGGTTGGAAGTCAAACTCTTTTGGAAAGGCATTTTTCATATCAGACCACCAAGGATACCAATGCCTCCTCCTCTGGATTTGAACTTTGTTTTGGAAAAACTTTCATTGGCTCCCTGTGAACCAGCAGGTTTGTCTTCCTTTCAACATTGCATTTGGAAGACGGTGCTTTTTTTGGCGATCACTTCAACCAGAAGGGTTTCAGAACTTCAGGCCCTTATGGGTTCTTCTCCTTTTAATGTTTTCTCTAAGGATAGGGTTTCCCTACGCACTAATCCCTCCTTCATGTCTAAACCAGTCTGTTGATATACCCAGTTTCTTTCTCTCACCACAATCTGCTAGCGAGAGGGTCTTGCACACCTTGGATGTGCATAGTCAACTCTGGTTTTATTTGGATCAAACCAAATCTATTAGGCAGTCTGACCATCTCTGTTTCCTGTCATCTTGGGGCTCTGGGTAGACCTCTTTCTAAGCAAACAGTCTCATCTTCGATCTCTAAAACTGTTTTCTTTTTGTCATGTGGCTCATGGGAAATCCCATGCTTTTCCAGCTGAGGCTCATTCCATTAGAACAGTCTCTTCTTTTGGTACTTTTCTCAAGGGTCTGGATACTTCTATCTTAGAAGCAGCTACTTGGTCCTCTGTCCATACCTTCACAAAATATTGTAAGTTTGATGGTCTTTCTAGATCTAGAGCTGGTTTTGCAAGGGCTTCAGGGGTTTGTAGAGTGTGCTATTGTCCCTCTTCCCACTCTTCTACACGAGCTGTGGTATTCTCCCTCATGTTATGAATGCTACAATATTTATAGAAGTACATAGAATAGTTGTGTAAAATCTTAATATAACTGTAGATGTTCTCTTCTATATGTTGTATTCTATCCCTATCTGTAGAGCTAGATGCAAATCAAGTTACTGACTACCTGTATGAGGAGGGAGGTGATGCTGCATTGATAGCTCCTGCGCATGACCTGAAAAGCAGAAGGAATCTTTTCTCCCCAGAGATGTCTGTAGAATGCCTGCTGGGTTTAGGAGAAATCTACCTAGGTTGTTCTCTAATTGGCAGATACCAGGATGTCCCCTTCCTTGCATGAGAGCAGCCAGGTACTAGGGCTGTTTCTTTGAGGAAGGTCATCACATTTTCAGACTGTCTGGATTGTTCCCTGTGGGCTGACACTTCTAACTTTCAGTTCAGGAGATTTTGAAGGCTTCTTTCTGTCTGGTTACCAGTGCAGCTGCCCCACAGACAGTAGTTAGACTGACATTTTTGTGTCTGTCTGCTTAAATGAGAACTGATGTCAGTTATGGAGGTTGACACTAGGCCCAGCAGACCTGTTGCTCTGTACCCTATTTGCAAGATTTTGGAAGGTGGGTAAGTGCCCTTCAAAGACTTCTCTCCAGGGATGGAAAAGGGCATCACTCCAGCTCCCCATGTAAATCAGCACAAGCCTTTCTGTCAGCCAAAGTTTTCTAAGATTCTTTTGGCCCTAATCAACATTATAAGAGGATATTTGTATCAAGAAAACAGAACTGCAAGGAGACAGACTGTCCAACCACTGAACCTCTTTATTGTTGAGCGTTTTCATCTGGCATTTGCCTCTAGACTTCATCAGAATAAATTAAAAACATTGAAGACTTGATTATATACAAAACTAATGTATCACATGTTTAAATCTTAAATAAAATCCAAGTGCAGGCAAAAGTACACAATGCAAATCCAATAAAACCACAAAAGGTGCACTGAAAGTGACCCAATAAAGCCACGGACGAAGGCAACCAGTATATGTAATATTTTATTAAAGAAAAATTCACACCAAAAACACTCCATCTCCATTAACGTTCTTTGAAAATCCGTTTTTGTTTCAACACATTTCAGCAGATGCGGTACTGAGAGTGGAGAAAGGAATCTAGCCATTTTTCTTGGCCTCTGATTGTTGAAGTTTGAAGAGTTGCATTTTGCTGTTGGTTTGATTGTATATAAAAGGGCTGTCTTTCACTCTAACCCACATCTGATGAAGTGTGATGAAACGAAAATGGATTTTCAAACAGCAAGAAAACAAAGAAATGCAGGATTTATTGCATGCAGCTGAGCAAGTTGGAGAGCATACTTTGCAGTGTGGTTTTGATTCTTTGGAGGCCTCCCGCAGGGCTGCTGCCACAGGTTCTGTCATTAGGAGGCATGCTTGGTTAAAGGAACAAAATCTATCAGAACATGTTAAAGCAAAATTATTAGATGCTCCATTACAGCTTGATACTTTTTTGGTGTTTAAGCAGAAGAGGTGTTAAAGAAAAGGAAGGACAAAGCTAAATCTATGCAAACAGTCAAGGATTTCTTACAGGTACAGCCTCCAAGATTTAGCAGACACTGGCCTACAAAGAATTGGTCCTTTCCAGTGTCAGACAGACCACAAAGGGGCAGATACAGACGCCCAAGAGGCAGATCCCAGCCCCAAGGTTCATACAGGCCTAAACAATGGGGTGCTTCTAGCCATGCTGGACAAGTAGGCTTGACTTGTAACTTTGGACCTCAAAGAGGCATACCTGCATGTCCCAATCAGACAATCTTGCAGAAGATACCTCAGATTCATAGCTGGCCCAATGCACTACCAATTCTATGCACTGCCCTTTGGCTTATCTACTGCGCCCAGGGTCTTCACAAAGTGCCTGTCACCAGTAATTGCATTCTGCAGACAAAGAGGAATACAAATATATCCTTACTTGGACGACTGCCTCATACAGGCAGAGAACAAGGACATTCTAGTACAGCATCTGGCATTTGTAAAGAGACTACTACCATGCCTAGGGTACACAGTCAACGAACAAAAATCAAATCTTGTACCCTCTCAAGAGATAATATTCCTGGGTGCAAGCTTAAATTCAACTGCCCAGATGGCTTATCTCATGCCAGACAAAGGCAACTGACTACCTATTTCAAACTTTTGGCAACAAAGGCCCAGTTATTTGCAAGAAAAATTCTGCAGGCTTTGGGCTTCATGGCATCCTGCATTCTACTAATTCCATATGCAAGACTGCATATGAGGAAACTTCAGTGGTACCTAAAAAGTGTTTGGACTCAGCATTGCCACAGCCTGGAAACAGTAATTACTCTCATTCCTTGCCTACAACAGGAGTTTCGATGGTGGGTGAAGGCCTGTCCCCAGAACAAGGGACAGCCATTCACCTTGCCCCCAGCCAGGCAGACCTTGACAACGGATGCATCAGATTACGCCTGGGGAGCACACATGGCAGGAAGATGTATTCAAGGCACATGGTCCGCCAACCAAATGCATCTACATATCAATCAAAAAGAGATGCTAGCTGTTCAGAATGCCCCGACAGCCTTCAAGGACCTACTTCATCTGTGACAACTACTGATAAAAAGACAATACCACGGTCATGTGGCATGTAAACAAGCAGGGAGGCACTCATTCTTACCCCATCTGCAGACTAGCCATGACTTTGTGGGTCACAGCATTGACTTACCAAGTACATTTTCAGGCACAATTCCTGCCAGGAAAAATAAATACTCTAGCAGACAAACTAAGCAGAAACCTCATGGTTCCCCACGAGTGGAAATTGGATCCACAATTCTTCAACATGATGATAAAGAAATGGGGATGCCCAGGACATAGACCTATTTGCCTCTCCTCACAACTGCCAACTAAAGAAATTCTGCACAAGGACTTATCACAGACAAGCATGGAAAGTGGATGCTCTATCTTTCAGCTTGAAAAACTTAACAGTATATGCCTTTCCTCCACTGCCTCTCCTCCCCAAGGTACTCCTAAAGGTCAGACAAGAGAAGCCAAAAATGGTGATGATTGCCCCAGACTAGCCCCGCCAGTACTGGTATCCAATCCTAAGGAACTTATCTCAATGCCCAGCCTGGACCTTACCTCAAATACCTCACCTACTGTCCCAGCAAAACAATCAGATCCTGCACAGCCAACTCAAGACTTTAAATCTGGCAGCATGGCAGATAATGTAGTCATACAAAACACACCTCTCACTAAAGCGGTGATGGATGTCATTTTGGAGGCCAGGAGGCCTAGTACTAGAAAATCTTATGCTGGAAAATGGAAGAGATTCTGTGCCTGGAGCCAGGCACAAGGAATTGACACAGCAGTACCAAATATTCCTCAGATTTTGCAATACTTAACTGAGATGCTGGACAAAGGCCTATCCTTTTCATCAATTAAAATTCATGCCTCTGCCATTTCGGCTCATTACAATACAGAGCCACCAATCTTTTCTCATCCTTTAAGGCAATACCTCAGAGGAGCCAAAAACTTAAGGCCTCCAAGGAGATCACCAATACCTGCATGGGACCTCAATTATGTTTTGGAAAAACTCACTCTGCCCCCTTTTTAGCCAGCCACTGCAGCTGATATAAAGTTTTTATCTTGGAAAACGGCTCTGCTCCTAGCAGTAACCTCTGCAAGACGAGTCTCAGAGCTACAGGCACTCATGGCTGTGGAACTCTTTATCATTTTTTATTCAGACAGGGTTTCTCTGAGGACAAACCCGACATTTATGCCTAAGGTAGTGTCCAGTGTGACCCTTAACCAAACTATTCATCTGCCTACTTTTTATCCAAACCCACAGAATAAGGGGGAGAGAATTCTGCATTCTTTGGACATACACAGACAGCTACTCTTCTACTTGAACAGAACCAAAGCTTTCAGAAAGACTGAGCAACTACTAGTGGCATATGCTGCAGGATCACAAGGAAAGGCCATCTCAAAGCAGACTATTTCAAAGTGGATAGGCCACTGCATTCGTTTCTGTTATTCACAACATGGCAAGCCAGTGCCTAAGGGCATTAGGCCACATTCAACCAGAGCAGCAGCCACTTCAGCAGCCTTCCTCAGGGGAGTACCAACCAAAGACATTTTAGAGGCTGCTACCTGGAGTTCAGTGCACACCTTTACAAAGAAGCACTATCATGTACCACTCTAAATCCAGGGCAGGCTTTGCCACTGCAGTTCTGCAGGGCCTCATAGCCGCTCCTAATGCTATTTAGCTCCAGCCCCCCAACCATAGCTTTGGGATTCAACCCAAGTGTAATGACTGCAACAGTTAAACACGAAGAACATAGTACAGTTGTGTACACTTACCATAAATGTAGATGTTCAAGTGTATTCACTGTTGCAGTCCAGCTTACCCACCCACCACCCCCCTCTCTTTTTTATTGGAACTTAGCTGCACTTCTCTAATCTATACAACCTATGTGGTGTATTTGCTTGTAGATGAAGGTATAATGCATTTTGGTGCATGCATGTTTTATTGGCATATTTTTAGCCTTCCCTTTTGGGGGCACCTGACATCTGGGGCAAGAAAAACTGAAGAAAATGGCGTTGGCATCAGGGAAGAGGTGACAGCAACTGACGCCGGACCTAGACTTTGGAATTCAGGCCGACTGAGGGTAGCCTGCCAGCAAGATAACCCAAGTGTAATGACTGCAACAGTGAGTACACTTGAACATCTACATTTATGGTAAGTGTACACAACTGTACTTTCTTTGCCCTGTTCCCTCCACATGGACCGTCACCAACAGATGCTCTAGTCCATGCTTGGCCTCCCAGTCTACTTTATGCATATCTGCCTCTTCCTGTGATTCCCAAATTTCTTCAGAAGGCATACAAGTTGAAAAGCAAAGTGATCCACATTCCCCCTTTTTTGGCCTTGATAAGTTTGGTTCCCCTTCCTGTGGTCTTGCCTATTTGTTCTCCGTGGACCTTGGAGCCACATCTGGACCTTCTTTCTCACCCTTCAAGGCAAACTCATCCAGATCTTCACAGTTTGAAACTAACCGTGTGGTTACTCAAATTTCAGTGATGGCTAGACAATCCAGGAAATTTTCCCCAGTCCAGAAATTTTATCATTTCCTTCTGTAAGACTTCTACCCAGAAAATTTGTAAAAGTAAAATGGAAAAGGTGTTCCTTTTGGGCGCAACAGCCTCACATTGATCTGCTTACAGCACCCATTTTGGCAATGTTGGATTTCCTGGCTGGTCTTTTTCATTCTTCTCTACTGTCAAAGTTCTGTTAGCCATTTCATATTTTCACATTGGGGCAAATGCCACAACTTTAGCTTCGTCTAGACTTTACAAAGCCTTTTTCAAGGGTTCATTTCTTTTTCAACCTCTTATCAGATCCTGCTCCTCTGAGATCTTAGGTTGGTTCTTCAAGCTCTGATCTTACATCCATTTGAAACTGCAGAGCTGAAATTGTTTGTCTTGGAAAACAGCCTTGATGTTTATCGTGTTACACTGCTGCAGTCATTACACTTGGGTTATCCCGCCATCAGGCGGTCCCGCAGTCGGCCTGAGTTCCAAAGTCTTGGTCCGGCGTCTGTTGCTGTCGCTTCTTCCCTGACGTCAGTGCGCCAGGGGTATACAAGATCCACCAGATGCCATTTTCTTAAGTCTTTCTTGCCGTGCGGTGCCCGAAGCAGAAGCCGTTAGCAAGTGCCGGTCGGCCGACTACTGAGATTTTCGAGGTCGAATTTCAGATCCGAAGTCTTCAATAAAGCTAAGTACCCCGTTGGGGAAACTTTTTTCTTGCCTCAGACCGATGTCAGAAAAAGTTAATTGTATTTCTTGTGGGAAGCAAATACCTCATAAGGACTTCCACTCTTACTGTAGTCCATGCCTAGGCCCTGATCACGATGTCACTAGCTGTCGGTTTTGTGCTAGATTTAACAAATGCACTATAAAAAGACGTTTTGATTTTGCTTTGCACTACTTTGGCCGAAGGTTCAATTATACGATGCTGTTGGATCAGCCGACGACCTCAATACCGAAAAAACACAAAGACAAGGATAAAGACAGGCATCCGAGGTCCAAAACCGACGACGAAACCTCTTCTAGGCCAGTTGCCGGTTCTCAGTGAGGTGCTTTCGCAGCCCCTGACACCCGCTACCTCAGAGCCACAGGCCGCTACCGACTCCCACGTGGAGACATCTAGGCCTCTGGAAGCTCAAGGTATTGGGCCTACGGAAACTAATCCCTCAGATGGGTCCGGAGCTGCTGAGCAGGCATCTGCTTCTGAGGGTGTTTTCTGACCTTCACAACTTACCATTAAGACAGCAGCCAAGACAAAGGTACCATTAAAGACAAAGAAACAAGTACAGCATTCTCCTGGACAGTCCTCCATGCCTA